>NC_073693.1:234178275-234329584 GCF_029784155.1 Uranotaenia lowii | reverse complement strand
TTAGTTTTAGTCAATGTTTTATTCTGTTTGTCAAAAAAAAGATCAAAGGATGTAATAATTTGAAGATGATCACTAATGTCGGTGTAAATGGGGGCATAATAAGCACTACTCTTTTCTACAAACGTACGTACTTTCTTAAATAAATTTTTATGATGATTTGTTTCGTACTTCCCCTGTAGCATTTATTTTTCTCCAAAAACAGGAATCTCCTTATCAAATTAATTAATAAATTGAAGGTTACCCTAAAAAAAACTTATTTTATGCTCAAATCAAATAACTTTAATCTACCAGACTTTTAAACAAATTTCATATTTTGGCTTCATTATAAAAATTTTGCTCACCCTTTAGGCAAAGGACCACTGTTTTAAAGTTACTTTTTTAAGGTTTTATTAAATGACACTTTACCATCCTTGTAGCATTCGTGTCTTCTCTAAAGTTACGAATTCATACAAAAACTATTAATAAGTACTTAAAAATAAATAATCATCTAGTTACAAACATAATTTGTTTTATTTTTGTTGGGCAAAAAATCAAATAAGTCACCAAACCCCCCCCCCCCCCCCCCCATGAGTTGGTTCTTCCTACGGTAATGGTATACATAGCTCCCAGATAGACTCGTTTTAATGCGTCCAGATTTAAGAGGATCCATGCTTTAAAATGGGGTTTTTTCTTCTCAATTTTTGAGTGTCTGCAATAAAAGTGTATCTATCCGTTTTAAATTTGCTATCACACCGGTGGGGAGTGTGTGTTTATCCGATACCATAATTTAAAATTGTGGTTAATTTGCTGGTATACATAAAACCAATACTTACTCTTTTATTTTGCCTAATTTTTTTTTTATGGACGCGCCAATGTGGTATAGCGGATAGGCTGGCGCGAGTCTGTTTTTGGTATACCAGGCCAGGCGTACTGGGTTCGATTTCCGGTATCGGCAAGAAAACTTTTGGGTTCGAATTCCATCAGTTGCCAACAGGTTAGATGTGTTTCCTCCTATAGATAACTAATTATATAATAAGAATGTTTTATCATTTGCCAGCTGGATTGGAAAAGTTAACGTGATTTGACACATTTTCAAATCTTCAGGTTCTCAAAAAAGAAGCACAGAATTTTTGACGAATTTTCAAAGGTCTTATCGAACTTTTTATGATATTTGCACAAGGTTTTGAGTATACAAACGCCTGACTTAATAAAAAAAATCCCCAGATAGACAACTTTATACCGGTTCTACTTAGTGGTGTATTTACAATAGCCCTGAAATACTTTACAAGAATATGAGGTAATGCCAGGTGAATACCAGGTCATGCCATAATTTGAAAACGCACTAGATCTCTTGTTTATTGTGAGCTTATTATAATGGAATTTGAAGAGGGTAATCACTGAAAAAATGAATCAATGAAACGGTTCTATGAAATGCTATTCGGAACATTAGATTATAGGAATAACTAGTTAAAAACAATCCCGAGCAGGAAACAACGGTTTAGTTCAGCTCTAATAAAAATTAGGTATCCACTGATAACCAACCCATTCCACAGCTAAGGTAAGACTTTAAACAAAAATCTCGGTAAACCATTTCCCGTACGTACGTTCGTAGCTTCAACATTAGCCCTCACACAACACACCGTATCAGTTCAACAAATTTATTACCTTTTTCCATCCGTCGTCGCTCGGGCCCAGTGCTTTATGGGCTTTTCCACTTTGCAACATTCCTTGGTTGGCTTTTTAGGCTGGGAAAAAGGCTTGACCGGTTCAGGTACTTTCCTACGAATGTTTTTGGTTTGCTTCTGGATGCCTGCCGACGGTAAAGGTCGAGGCTAAAGAAATTTTCGGCTCTCATAAATCCGTTCTTCGGCACCGGAAGCACGGATTGAGGACCCTGCTGGCTGTGGGGGAACGCTGAGCAGCCTTTTTTGCCAACCCAGAAAGTACCAAACTTAGCCGTACGATTAAGGCATATAAAAGTGGAATCTGAGAAAAGTTACTTTGCAATCGATATGGGCAACAATTTTGGAGTAATAGATTCGCCAACCTTGGCGTATGGCGACCGTTAAAGTCGGCACGGGAAAAATAAAAAAATTGTTTCATTTTGCTTCCCAAGTATGAAAATTTGTGCTCTCATTTTTGCTGTGTTCCACCTAATGTCAAGCAAATTGAAAGCAAATTCTGCTCTCAAAGTGCGATAGCAAAATTTGTTAATATTTTGCCTTTCAGATCTGCTTTTGTGTTAATATCCAAAGTAACACAAATTAAGCTTACTAGCATTTGATTGTTTTATTATGGTTTTATCACGGCATTTTCTTATGCAGCTCATTTTATGACGATTTAAAGCATGGATCACTACAAATCTGGACGCATTAAAACGGGTCTATCTCGGAGCTATATAAACGAAATAAAAATGTTTTGTACTTGAAATGTAGGGTTTTTATTGCACTTCAAAAGAAAAATAATAAAAAAATTATTCCGATGTTGTTTTGATGAATTTTCGAACTTTTGGTTGAGTATCACTCATTATAGTTTGAACACCCTATTCGCTGACCTCAGCGGCCATTTTGTTCCACAATCTCTTCATCTCTGTTGCTTCCCGAGTCGTATTACCATTCTTCTTCATCTTCTGCTTGACAATTGCCCAAAATTTTTCGATAGGGCGGAATTGAGGGCAGTTGGGTGGGTTGATGTCCTTTTCGACAAAATCCACCCGTTGGCCCAATACAACTGTAGAACCTCCTAGCTGTAGTGGCAGCTTGCCAAATCTGGCGAAAACTTAACTAGTCCTTTGTGAGATCTAATGTTCGAAAAAAAAAAATTTCAGGCATTCCTCCTTGTAAATTTCAGAGTCCATGGTCTTGTTTTTCACAAAAACCGGAATTTTTTGTCCGCAGCTGCAAATACCTTGCCAGATCAAACACTTTCTTGAAAACTTATCAGCAAAAACGAATTTGAAGTTGCCGGGGACATCACCATGACCAGTGCAGTGCACCACTGCAGAGGCTTTACATAATTTTTGGCCAGAAAGCTGCCCAAAATCCATCTTCACGTACGTTTCGTCATCCATGAGGATGCATCCGTCGAACTTCGTTGGAATCTTCTTGTATAACTTGCGGGCACGTCCTTTGGCTACTAAATTCTGCTTCAATGTCCGGTTTGGTTGCTTACTGGTCCAATAGGATCGTATTCCTTCGCCCAGACGAATCCTTCTGACGGTGCACCGGTCGGCGTTGAATTTCTTGGCGATGTCGCAGTCCGACTACCCTGTGTTTGCCTTGATCATTCTCAACAGCTTCAAATGCAGTTTCCGATCCTTAATGCCACTATGACGCTTGGTATGAACCTGCCGATCGATAGTATGCATCTCACGGAAACGTTTGAGAACGCTTCACACGGTTAATTTTATCATTTTTAACAATTTCGCGATTTTTGCATCCGACCACGTCGGGTTTTTGACTTGAGTGTCCAAAATTAATTTTCGTCTCGCGGCTTCCATCACGTGTAACTTTTTTGAAATAAAACGAATCGTAATGAAATTTTCAGCACTGATAGAGGAAACATTTCCGAACAAAGTACTGTCAAAACATTCTAGATCCGACATCTAGGAGCGCTATGGTATAATAAACAGTGCGTCCAGATTTGCAGTGATCCATGCTTTATGTATGATCGGGAATTACTATCTTGTGGCTAGACTCGTTCCTTTACTTGTCAGAAAGCTTCATCATGGAGTTTAGCTTATTTTGTCAACTCTAAAGGGTCGCTCAACGATCCTCAAATCATTTGAAGACCGTCAGATAATTGGCATGGCCATCTTGCAGGACTGATAACCATTTCAGTCTCAAGGTTTTTTTTAGACAGCTTTTACATTGGTACTGACTGCCTTCGAGTACGATCGTACTAAAGCTTCTTCATGGGCTTCTTCACCGTGACGCAACGACCAAGGCACTTCGGAGACCCCAGAGCCCATCGACTCAGTCGCGCTGATTCCCGCCTGTGTCATCAGTCGTCCCGACCCTGAGTTCGATTTTGGCGACGGGGTTCTCCAGCCTGCAACTTTAGGCCAGTCTATTTGATGCTGGCCTTCCTCCTCGCGATGGACTCTCTCTTTCCAGTGTACTGCGAGCCTATCAAAGTGTTACATATACTAGTTCTTCGGCTTGATAATTTCCAAACCTCGAAAACGTAGCAACTTGTACAAGGCCTTCAGTACCGGGACGCAACGTATCAGGTCTAACGGAGACCCCTTTGCCCTTGGACTCAGTCGCGCTGTTTCCCGCCAGCGTTTCCATTCGTCCCGGCCCTGATTTCGTCTGTGGCGCAGGGGACATCCAGCCTGTGGACTCAGGCAGGTATGACACTCCTGACCGGTTTCCTCTGCTTGATGGTACTCTCTTTTCCAGTGTTCAGGGATCTAGCTCTGCCTCGGAAACTTATGACTCAATAACTTTGAACTTTTTTATATTAGTTGTTAACCCAGGTGGTAAATCCATTTTACGGATTGCAATCCAAGGCGTGGCGAGCCTAAGCGTCCCCCCAGTTTGCTACTCTGGGTCCATGGGTGCAATTGGACGACTCATGATACAATGCTAAGGAACACTGTACCCCCTAAGCCATAAAGTCCACATGGGGCCACTGACCTTTGTTCCAACCTCGAACTGTTTGACACATTTTGCTTCAATAGTGAGAGGTCAATTCGCGCTAGTGCGCTCCAAGGCAATACTCGTTTCCGAATCCTCTGTCAGCAATACCTCATTCTAACACAACTCGATGCGCAACCCATCCTCTGACGAGTTAGGACCTGACATTTCATAGTATGAATGAGGTCCCCACACAACGCAACTACTTACTTTGTGAATCCAGTCCAGAAAGTCCGGAAACACAAAGCGAGTTGTCGACCACACTTTCTCTGTTCAAACACGCGGGTAAGGAGGGGGGGGGGGGGGGGGTAAGCCCCCTAAGCCACGTGTAGGACTCAGACTCCTCCGAACTCACAAGTAGTGTTGACTTAAGTCACCACTCAGCGCAACTACTCAATCTTCAAGTCGTGCGCTTGACTCACCCGAAGCGCAGATCGAGTTATAGACCGCCCTCATCAGGTCACACTCGCGGTTCAGGCGCATCAATTCCCGAAACTCGTGTCGAACCCTGACACCCCCGGCAAACTGTGCCTCTCAGACAGTGACGTGTAAAACACGTCCCTCAGTGATCGGCCCTCCATTGACCACCACTTTGCGCATCTACTCGTTTTGCAAGTCGGGTCTATACCCACCGAAGCGCAAAACGAGTTGGCGATCGCTCTCCCTTCGGTCACATCCGCATTTCAAGGCCATGACCCCCCGAATGCGCGTTAGACCCTCACGCTTACACCCAAGTACTGATACCTAAGTACCCGGGTGCACCACTTCTTCCGCGCGGGTTTGGCAGACCCGTCGACAGCCTCTAGTGGGTTAAATGTAGTTCTCTTGGTCGTACATCTGCAATACGCCGGACTTGCACACACGTTTCCACTCTGCACCACGGGGAGGTGGAACTACGTTGCAGAGCCTTTGTAACTTTGTACTACCAGAACGTCGGAGATGTGAACTCGTGTCTAGAAACTTGTCGCAAGCTCTTGTTGCTGTTACGACGTTGTTGCCTTCACGGAAACATGGCTGAACGACCGTATTCTTTCGAGCCAGATGTTTGAACCTGACTATTTAGTGTTCCATTGCGATCGCAGTTCACTTAATAGCAAAATGACCACCGGTGGTGGAGTGTTGATTGCCGTTATGTCAGATCTCCCAGCGTTGCTCATCGACGGTAGTTCCTGGAGTGATCTGGAACTTGTGTTGATCCGCATTGATCTAGATGACCGGAAACTTTATGCCTGCGTACTGTGTACTGTGTCTGCCTCCTGACCGCACGAGAGATGTTGCCCTAGCTGAGTCTTTGCCAGGGATGGGACTCGAGTACCGTCCATTGTTATGGCCCCTGCTCCGTACGTTACAGTGGTACACCATCATCCTGCTTTATTGGTCTCACTCGATGTCACTGGTTTCCATCGACTGGGAATCTGAGCTCGACCTCGACCTCCCAACGTTGCAGCCGAAACCTTTTCGCACATCTTGAGATACGTAATCGATCGTCACGTACCAAAACACATTACTGAAGAGAATATACGGACTCCTTGGTTCACGACTGAACTGCGACGACTAAAGACGGCATAGAGATGTGCCCTTAGTAATTCTAACAAGTCAAGATTACACTAAGGATATTTATCGTAGACTA
The DNA here is from genome assembly GCF_029784155.1 of Uranotaenia lowii. NCBI lineage: Eukaryota > Metazoa > Arthropoda > Insecta > Diptera > Culicidae > Uranotaenia > Uranotaenia lowii. Next base: position 234,323,335 of record NC_073693.1, on the reverse strand, counting down.
AATTCTGTTCTCAAAAAAGTCAGCAAACGTTGTCACAACAACTATCTAGCTCGAGTTCAACGTGACCTCTAGTCCAGACCAAAATCGTTTGAAAACATGTTAAAAGTCAGCGGAATGAACCTGGTCTGCTAACCCTAATGTTTCTGGATGACAATACGCCGAACTCTGATCGTGGAGTCTGTGATCTCTTTGCCGAAAAATTCTCGTCTATCTATAATGCAGCTTCGACACACCTTGAACATTTGATAGTGCAATCAGAAAGATTGCGCCACTGGACTTCTTCATAAACAACATTGTAGTTGAGGATGCAGTCATCTTAAAAGCAGCAGCTAAGCTCAAAAATTCTTTCTCGACGGATTCGGACGTGGAATCTCGGCATTATGTGCATTAGCCAAACTATTCAAATTGGTGGTCTTGGATCCGATTTTCTTGTCCTGTAAGAACATTTTTTCCGACGATCAACACGGATTCAGCGCTCAAGTCCAAGAACCAACTAACCTTCTGCCGTTTTCTTCTTACGTTTTTGAAAATAAGCCATTGGAAAGCTCGAACATTTTTCCAGACAATTCTCTGCTTTTTCTGGTGTGCCTCAGAGAAGTCATTTAGGGCCGTTTGTCTTTTCAAGCTTCTTCAACGATGCGCTCTCACTCCTCGACGGCCCAAAGCCATGCTATGCTGACAACGTAAAACTATTTTACAACATCAACGGCCAGGACGATATTGATTTCCTACACTCAGAAAAATACTATTATGCATGCCATAAGATTCTCTTATGAAGTGGCGCCATAAGAAAAATCATTGAAATTCATAAGATTCTCTTATGACGCGAATGAATTCCGAAGATGAACACCTAATCCAATGAGGGTTTGTAGCTTTTCATAAGAGGCTCTTATGGAAACAGAAAGTCAATTCTAATTAGAATAATTTAAGATATTTTACGTTGAAAACATTCACTTTATTGTTTTCTGAATTTCTTTTAATAAAATAATGAAGTAGTCATCAGCAGCACAGCATCATCCCGGTTCCAACGAAGTTTTTTTGGCCGCATCCGATTCTTCGACCTTGTGTTTTTTGCCGGTCAGCATACTGAAAAGTAAACAAAAAAATTTAGCTTACAAATATATTAAGCGTTCACATCAAAAATATTTTAAACTTACCAATCAGAAAGATCACAATGATATTCAACTGTTAAGGAAAACGAATTACCAATAATAGCGAGTGCTTCGTACCGTTAGACAATAGCAAAAATTGATGGAATGAATGATGAACACATCATGTTTTCTCAATGCCGTTTCTTCTATTTTTCATAAGATGTTCATATGAAAACTGGAGGAATTTCATAAGACTCTTATGAAACACAATTTTACACTCTAAAAAGCGGTTCATAAGACGAATCTTATGAAAATTAAAATAAGAATTTGCCTGAGTGTACAAAACCAATTTAACCTCTTCGCACACTGGAGTGATACAAACTGCCTTACTTTGAATCGCAGTAAATGTGCAGTCTTTGGCTTTTCAAGAAGGTCGCAGCCTTTTTCCACTGAGTCCTTCCTCGGAGATGAGCCAATCACACGCGTAGAACAATCAATGATCTGGGCGGAAGATGGAATTCAGGACACATACAAACTACATTGTAGACAAAACCTCGAGAAGTCTTCGATTCTTATTTCGAGTGTTCAAGGACTTCAAGCATGTGTATTATCTGAATAAATTGTATTGCAGTATTGTTCGCTTCATCCTCGAATTTGCATCGACTGTTTGGTGTCTCTACTTCCAGAATGGGGCCGAACGGATCGAGGCTATACAGCGGTGCTTCTTGCGATTCGCCCTTAGACACCTGCCTCGGTAAGCCCCGTTTCACTTGCCAAGCTATGAACATCGATGCCGTCTCATAGATATAGACACTCTTCAAGCCCGCAGAAACGCAGCACGAGCTTCCTTCGTCGCCGATCTCTTGACATCGCGAATTGACTGCCCCACGCTCCTGGAAGATTTTCGATTGTATGTTCCCATTCGATTGAACAATTATGGAGCTAATAGCGCTTTCATCGCTGTTATGAAAACATTCAACCGTATTTCTGAGCACATCGACTTTGATGTTTCGAGAGATGTTTTCCGTTGTAAAGTTTTAAGTGTATTGAAAACCCTGTAATTAGACTGTATACTCTTTTTATATTAATTTGAAGTCATCATTTGGACCAATATGTGTTCCGTTGATTTGTAATAAATAAATGGTTGAATTGGTACCTACAAGTATTTAGATCTATTTACATTACTAATATTATAGCTACTTCCACTACGAGCGAATGTTATTGAATTTCAGATAATGCATTTAGCAGAAATGAATAAGAAAACTAAATCTTCAACCTGAATGACATGTTTTCCAAATCCAAACAGTTCTGGTGCGATAATCCTTCCGATTGAGGATTGTGTAACAACCATAATAGCATAATATACGGAATACGTTCTTCTCGTTGCCATTGCAAATAAAAGTTAAGCTCTTTGCCAAGCACACGTATCGTTGATTTTCGCCCCTCACTCTAGGTTTTCACTACCCCGATACTACAAGAGCGCTAAAATACTTTCTCGTAGGATTCGCATTCCTTAAAGTAGGTATCAACACCCCCACGCCGCCGTACAGCTCAAACGGATAGCTCAAGTCAGCCAGTCAGCCAGCCCAGCACCCAATAGAAACAACATAAAGCAGTGATTTTATGATGTATGTTTATTAAATTTTATACCACCATCCAATGGAACAATAAATGAGAGCCCCTGCACATTCTGATTTCTACTCCGCTGTTGTTATGGAGAATGGCTGATGCTGGAAACCATTTGTCCAGGCGGCGCGGGGGAGATTTGGCTGGCTGATAGAATGGAGTTATTGAGGAATAGCGAAGCGGAGGTGCGGGTAGTTTGGTCCAAGCTCTGGGTTCTGGGATGCTGGAACCTTGGATCCAAGGAGCACATACCTATAGCGTCTCAACGAGAGGACCGGAATATGGTTTCTTGTTTTCTGCACGCGTGGCAACAATAAGCTCTGTTTTTCGGTATGGCTTTCGGACGATCCTCATAAATACTGCTGTTTTTCAATTTTGGCTTCATAATTTTCACACCTCATCGTCTTTGGCCGTCGAAGTTGCCACCGTCTCCATTCTCGTTCCTTCCTCCGGTTGCCTTCAGCAGCCAAATCCCTTTGAGGAAAATGTTTCATTTTTTTAACGTTCTCCTGCTCGGCCAGCATCGTGCTTTTCTGGTACCGGCAGGGATGATATAAACTTGCAGCGAGTTTATTTCTCCATATTGGCTCAATGGTCATCGTATTTTTTCACCTTCCCTCGGTCGTAAAGTTGCCAACTTTAGTAGGTTTATGTCGAGTGATTCGAAATTGAAGGGTCTTGGGGCCAACCCAATGGCAGTTTCGAATTGAAGCTGGGAAAGGTGGTTTTCATGATCTTTGCTGTTTGCGCGGAATTAGGTAAGTTTCTATAAACATTTTTAAAATAATTTTTGTGACAAAATTGAGCGACCATCAAATGTATCAACGTCATGTAGTGTGTGTACTTCAAAATTGATATGAACACTTAAATTTATACGTAGCATAGGCCTTTAAACATTCAAATGCTTTCTATTAAATTATTTGGTTGTTCAAACTTTAAGATTATTACAATTAATGTTAATTCCAGGCAGTTCTGGTAAATTTCTGACTTACTTTTGAAAATCATTTGGATAAAATTTAAAGACATCAACGATTTTCTAACATACGAAATGTTGTCAAGGATGGTAGTTAGAATTAAATTCAACGTTATCGACAAGGGGAAAATCGGCAAAAAGTTTCTGAAACCGTTGGGGAAGTATAACATATTGCAAAAGCATAAAAAAAATTCTAAGTGATATCCTTACATTGCAATATAATGACGAAGGTTTCAGATAAGACCCAAAAATTCGGCAGAAGGCTGTTGGGGCCTGAATCCAGTCAAAATATCAGGTTAAGCCTTTCTAGATAAACAAAATAGAAAAAGTATTTTCATTCGACTGACCGAAAATCACTCAAGAAAAGAAATCAGTATTCGATTTTTAATTCGGAACTTTTAACTTCCAGTGCACAGTGGTCCAGAAATGAAATTTAGCGGAAAACAATAAGGTATAAGCGTCTTACCCTTAAGTTTGATGCATTTAATGTCTTTGACAAATTTTTACAACAACTAAACGATGTAATTTTGATTGGTAAAAATTGAGGGTGATTCATAAAATTTCTGAGATGCGAAAATTATTTTCTAACTGTAATGAGATAAAGGCCTACATTATTCTACAACATTGTAGAACAGAATAATTCATGAAACTATATCGAAGACATCATACATCTATCTCTTAAACTGAAAGTTTTATGACAACTTGTTTTCAAGAAGTTAGGGTGGTCCTATGAAAATCAGTTTTTCCGTGATATTTTTTCATGATGATGTTTTATCAAAACTATTTTTCAGCAACATTTTAGATAATTGTAATGCGCATCTTTTATTGAAAACGGATTAGCAAATTTGTTTTTGTTTTGAAGTTTTGAGGCAATATGTGTTGAAAAATTACTCTTTTAGAGCTTCAATAACTACAAATGGTGCAAGTTGAAAATTTTATCGTTGATTTATTTGAAAGTTCGAGTTACAATATTTACAATATTAAAAAACTGGATATATGGTTTTTGATTAATGCGTTTAATTGTTGAATGAATTTACTGAAAACCGTTTAAATCTCCATGAAAATAGATAAAAAGATAAAAGATGAAAAGAAATAATTTGTACATTTGCTCTTAAAGAACTCAAAAACTAATGGACCGATTGATGTGAAATTCGGTATGGAGTAGTTTTTAAGTAGAGGATGGTATCTGTGAAGTTTTGAATCCGTCGCACTCAAAGGAGGGAGGGCTCCCATGAAAAATAATCGTAAAATACTATGAAAAGCGGTAAAATTCATTCTATTGACAAGTGAATCTCATCAGTGCTCATTGCTGTGATACGCACGTGGCTAGTGTTTCAGTGGAATATTTGTCGAGTGATTTTCGGAACATTCGCTGGTTGAAAAGATCCTATGTTGAATATTCTCCAGGAACTAAAAGATCGAGACTGAAAATTTGAGTTGGACACCTAATCACCATCATTGGAATCGGTAGTCTGTTTACCGTATACAGTGGTTTTTCGTTTTCATCACGCTCAAAAAAAATTCCACCGTGAATAAGGTGAAACCGTGAATTTGGCGAAACCTCAAATTAAAGTGGAAATTTTTTTATAGCCTTAAATTATTAATCATAATATCCCAATAAGTGAACACGCTTTTTATCAATCAATTTTGATTATTAGATGTTATTTTCAAAGTTTACTAAACACAAAGGATCGAAAATGCATCCAAAAATTTCTGCAAATTTCGTACATCAATATTGAAATCTTTACACCTTAGGTTAACTGTAAAGTTCACCTTTTTTGAAAAAGGTTTTGAAATTTGCCCAACTTAGACTTTTAAAGTGTTTTTATCGGGATCGTTGATATCGGGATTGGCATGGCACCCTTTCAAATAAAATTCAAATAAATTTAAAAAAAATCAGAGAACACTATTTTTTTGTCAAAATTTCTTAAATTCACCCACATCTTGAAATGATTCGCATAATCAATCATGTTTACTATTTGGTTAGAGTGGCTAACTGAGCACAACTTACAGCACTAGCAAAAGCGTGATGTTAAAATACTTATGTCGCTCATAACAAACGTTTTAAAATCCATATGAGGATTTTAAACACTATACAGCTAAAATGAGTAGTTCAATGGCATTTTCATATATAGTTGAATACTTACATATACCATAACCACGAAATAAAAAACATGAAGAAAGACGCTCCACGCTTTTGAAAACCATTAAGGTCCTGGAAATGGTTTCTGAATGATTTCTTAAAAAGCGAAATAATAAGTTAAATGAATAAGTACACGATCACAAAGAATCAAACAATCTTGATTGGTGTAAACGACGATCAAAAAGGCTTGATGATTCTTCGAACTGATGTAAGTGCTCAGCATCCTGGAGTATGCGTATCATTGCGCTGACTGGTTCATTGTAGCCGTAAGATGTCCTATGAGTTCGATTTGACAACAGTGAATGAGATCGTGATGTCCTCGACGGAGCTCTAAAGCTGATCATCCAAAGCAAGTTTAGCGATTGCACTTCTCCGTTCAACATTTTTGCGACGAACGTGGCCTGTTGAGTTTTTCGACGACGTTCAAGAGTATCTAGGCCCAAGAGCTGGCACCGATGAGGATAAGGCAGCAAATCTTCGGGATGGCTCCAAGGCTAATGGCGTAAAGCGAATCTAATAAACCGTTTTTGCACACGTTCGATTTGTAAAATCCAGCTTAGCTGAAACGGGGCCTAAACGATTGCAGCGTGTTCAGTAATTGATCGGACGAGTGCACAGTAAAGTGACTTCAAGCAATGCGGGTCTGTAAATCTCGCGACATTTTCGAGATGAAGCCGAGTTGTCGATTGGCCTTATTAATTACCGAAGAACCGAAGAAGCTGATCATCAAGGATGATCACCAAGATCATTAACTTCGAAGACTTTTATTATGTGCTCATGTAGTAGTCAAAAAGAACAGGTGATTTTTGTTCCGGTGAAAGGTTATCACAGAACACTTTCAGACACTAAAAGATAATTTGTTACCTCTACACCATCCATCAAATTGGTCCAACAATGATTGAAGGTATTCACAGTCCGCAACGCATTCTACTAGAACGAATATTTTCAGATCATCAGCATATCCAATTTGTGTTCCATCGTCTACACTGGTCATCAAATCGATGAAAAATAGCAAATAACAAAGGCCCCAAGTTACTACCTTGAGGGATGTCAGATCGGTTTATAAAAGGTAAGGAGATGCTATCGTCAATTTTGATTCTTATGCACCTTTCAGTTAAAAATGACTTGAGCGAATCAATCATATTATTATGAATACCAACCTTAGTAAACTTAGCAAGAAGAATTCGATGATCAATGGCATCGAATGAAGCCTTGATGTCGGTGTATATGGCATCAACTTGCTTCTTATTCTCAAGCTGATTCAAACAGAATGAAGTATATTCTACAAGATTCATACATACCGATCTTCCAGGCATAAAGCCATGTTGTTCCAAAGCGATATATTGCAAAGAAGCCTATAGTAAGGCCTAACTAACTAAGGCTATGATCATTTAGTATCCGGGCAGTTACAAACGTGTGTATTTTAAAATCTATTCATTTGATCGAAAAACTTTCTATGGAGGAAATGAAGGTGTTAATATGACATTTAAACTAAAAATATATAAAAAAAATTTATCAATGATTTCAAGAAATACTCTAACTTTTTCATAAAATCTTTTTTTTATCTTTGCACACTTTTTCAGTCATATTTTGATTTCTTTTTTTTACCACAGAACCAAAACCTTTGCAAAATCAAGATATTTTACATAAACTCACCTGGAAAAAGCAATTGGAATGTGGTTGGAACCTTTTCATGAGTTGGTGTCTCGAAGAAATTGATCTCTAAAATCCGATTTTAACATAAATTTTTTTGTCCATCAGAACACATCTGTCATATTGCGTAAAAACCAGATGCACAGATTGCGATCTTTGGATCTGATCATTATTAGTTATTTACTTGGTGTCTACTTGTCAGGCAACACTTTTTGCCTCTGCCGGAAATGGATTTTTTGCATTATTTAGGGAGTCTTCATTCAGTTATCCCAAATAACCATAAACTTTTTACCATATTTAAGATCAAGAGTTGCACTCCGATGGTTGATTTGAACTTCGTGTGGATCCTAGAGTGGCTCCTTATACTTAATAATTATTTGGTACGAAATAAAATCAGAAAAAATCTACAGTTCATAAGCTTTCGAGTCAACAATGAAGAATTTTCGAGGCACAAAATGCGCAAAATTATGTTTATCATGTATTTTTGCATAGTAAATATCTCATACACACGTAAACTTGAAAATCTATCAAAAATAGGCAAGATAGTCCTTTTCATAACCAACACAACGCTACTAAAGTTTTGCATATCCGAGCTCTATTAACGCAGCTATCACCAAAATAAAGTGCCCGGATACTAAATGATCATAGCCTTATTATCTCGAACAGCTAGTGATTCCTTGTTACGACGTTACGACAGTTTTGAAAATCGGAAACATAAACAAAGTTTTCCATATCTCTGGAAATTTCTGTAGTTGGAAAGACTGGTTAAAAATTCGAGCCAGAGGCGGTGATGATACTGCTTCGATGCATCGAAAATAAATTGCTGATGGGATTCCGTCAGGTCCTGGTGCAAACCAGCTTTTCAGTTTTTTTGTAGCAGCTTCGACAATTTCTTGATTGACTTCAAAGTTGTTAACGCCGATAGGAACACTGCTAATGGCTTCAATACACTCACGTTCAGTAGAAGCATTGTCCGAAAAAACTGACCGGAAATGCTCTTCAAACAGATCGCAACACGTTTGTGGAGAGTTAGCTACAGTCTCATGGAAAAACACTGACGAAGGGATTGCGTTTGATTTCCATTTTGAGTTTACAATCTTCCAAAAACTTCGAAGGTTACTGCGCAGACCGGATTGTAAACGCATCACATGAAGCTTGTAGAGTAAGGCATTGAGTCGACAGTATGCTGTGCTAACTATTCCAAATTGTGCTTGACAGTCTTCTGCCCTATTCTTACGAAGTCTACGCAAACAAACATTTCTTTCACGTCGTTGTTTTCGGAGTGTAGGTGTGCTCCAAGCAGTTGATTCAGGTGGCTTGAATCTAGGAACATGCACATTCAACAATTGCTGATAAAAATGTAAAATGTTTTAATCATGTTGTCAATGGATGCATCCCAATCAATGCTGCTCAGATGCTGCGAAAGAAGCGCAGAATTTGTCTTCCGGAAATTAAGAGCTCTTATGCTACCTATCGAATAATTTGATGGTGCCTCTTTGGCAATTGAAGCAACTGGTAAATCAAATACAATTGGAGGGTAATACAAGTCAACCGGTACTTATACTTCAGGAGCTTCTTTTCCTCACTCGGACCAAAAACTATATCCAATGTCCTCCCAACGTGATTCCTGACTGCATTAAACTGAGATAGATTCAACGAATTTCAACCATCGATCAAGCATGAGGCAGCAGCACTAAAGGGTGTAACGTTTAACAGTCGAGCTTCGATGTCGCTTTTTTCCCACACACCAAAAATTTTCTAAAATTAAACGAGCTAGAAACGCTTAAACACCTAATGGTTTTCTTAATCTAATCCAGATTAGATCTAATTTTACATCATTTTTCATCTAAAAGACACACACCACTAAAATTTATACTTTTGAACTAACGTTAAGTTTGAGAAGATCTAAATTTATTTCATAAGGGTTGTATTTTTATGTCATGAAATTTAAAATCAATTGCGCACATGTAAAAACATGAGTAGAAATCAAACAGACACTACCCCTGTACCAAGTAGCTTAAATTACAGCGGGTTAAAATAAAGGGACAAGTAAGAACATTCTTCTATTCCGTTTGGTATTCGTGTATACAAAAATAATCAACATAATAATACGAAATAATTTCGTCACCAAAGCTGCCTGAGACCCATCTAGCGAAGGAGTGACCAAGCAGTCAATTGTTTTGGAAAATTGAACGGATGTGGTTTGTGTTTCGCTGCGGCAGTCTGAAAAGGTAATACTCACATTACTTTTGTTATTTTAAGTAATAATATAATTTTAATTAAACAGATATTCATAAATCCGGAGCTGACAGGCAGTGGGATACCTGAAACGGGACCTGCTTTGAAGACCCCAGCAGGTGGAACCGACAACAGAATACTGACGCTGACAGTAGCGACATCGTTCATCAACAACAACCGAGGAACCCATTCCAGCAGCACCATGATGGATCTAACTGGGTTCCTACAATATGGACACCGGATCTCTCGAGAGGAAATTAATCTTTAAGGGCTATATAAAACCGTAGGTACCTAATCTATATAATTTATTCGGAAGAACGAGAAAGTACGTAGTGAATATATCACTTTTGGAAATTCAAAAGTTGTTTCAGAAACTTTTTATTAGATAAAAGTTTTATACAAAATTTGTTGATTTTAAACCTTTCATGCAAATACAGTACCCGCTCGTGAATCTGGTATTTTTATGTATTCTGTATTCGGTCTTTCTACGTACAAATAGGACGATTTCTTAAGACGGAATTGATCATTTTTTCTAATTCAAAACATTTTATAACATTTACTTTTGTATCGCTTTCAGGCCTTTTTTTCTTAAATGGATACAGCAACTAACGAGTCTTAAGAAAATGATATCATTTCAAAGAAAAAAAAACGAGTTTTGAAATTATTAACTTATTTTGATAAGGTTAAGATTAAATATTTTGATGGAATTTCTTTATATGTGGAAACAATACCAAATTTCAAAAAGTTTTTTACAAATATTATAATTAAATTTTATTGTTGAAGTTTTTGTCAAAAATTTAAAAAATCAGCGACAAAACATCATAAGTCCGTTGATGTATTTTAATCTCTAAAGTATTTTTGAGCATTTTTGACTAAAAATATGGTAATTTTTATACTTGAATATACATATACAAATGTATCAATATTATTTATAAATATATATAAAATTGTACATTCTATAAGTAATTCAAACCTCCCTTTCTAAGAAAGACAATCAAATTATTCTGTTTCGCAGAATGTGCCGCAAAGTTTCCTCACACTGAATCGTAAAATTTAACGGTTTCAAGGCTGTAGATATCTTTCTTAAATATTTATACGCAGAGGTGCAAATGAACGTTCAGCGCAAACGTCGTCGAGAAAAAGTCGCAAGCTGATTATTTCTTGAAAAGGTTAAGATCAGCTACGACGCCTAACTTGTGGTTGAAAAAAATGAACGCATCGCAACGACGCTGTGGCACGATTGGTTCAAATGACTGCATCTCTTAAGTTCATTCCGATGCTTTGCGAACAGTTCGCCTACTGATTTTAAGGCGACGTCAACCGAAGGATCCGTTCGTTTGAATTTATCGGGGATAAGTACAAACGACCTTATCGAGATAGGGTCGTTTGAACATTCAATTGAATGTTCACTTTTGAACGTTCAATTGTATGTTCGTCTGATGCGTTCGGCAGCCTAAGGCAAGACGTCGAGCCGTGTTAAGCGGGCCATAGACTACACAAATTGGCCTGTACAAATTCGATGTTTCCACGACGATTGTTTGATCTATGCTCGCCCATACACTATACAAACATATTTCACGCGAACACAAATGATTGCTGGCGAAAACAGCAACAGCAACAAAAAAAACCATCTCCACCCCGGCTGGGAGAATGTTTTGTACAAAATATTTCGATCCCGACCGATTTTACTCCAACCGTTTGGGCGCTCATTCAAGCAGTGCCATACACTATGCAAATCGTGTTAACAGCGACAAAATTTCATCGAATTTCATCGAATTTCATCGCATTTGTACAAATGTTGTGTAGTCTATGGCCCGCTTTAGGATGGGATGGATTATCGATATGGTGCATTGCTTGCGTGTGGTGTTCGGACGTCGCTCGACGATTGAGGGTGTCGGGTGTCTTGTAGCGCGCGGATGACTAGGTAAAGAGAATGAGGCGCAGTTACAGTTTACTTTAAAAGTCCAATTTTACTGAATAAAATGCAAACCGCCCAACTACGGTTGGGCTTGTAAGAGATTGTTTATTCTTTTTCAATCCAATTTGCGGATATTGGCTGTTTGCTTTAGTTCTGAACCTTAAACTAAAGCAAACCATCATTATCCGCGAAATTTAATTTCAGGTTCAGTATGCATGAAAATCTGTTTTCAGATTTCAGATTCCCATTTCAGATTCAGATTTCAGATTCAAATTTCAGATTCAGATTTCAGATTCAGATTTCAGATTCAGATTTCAGATTCAGATTTCAGATTCAGATTTCAGATTCAGATTTCAGATTCAGATTTCAGATTCAGATTTCAGATTCAGATTTCAGATTCAGATTTCAGATTCAGATTTCAGATTCAGATTTCAGATTCAGATTCAGATTTCAGATTCAGAATTCAGATTCAGATTTCAGATTCAGATTTCAGATTCAGATTTCAGATTCAGATTTCAGATTCAGATTTCAGATTCAGATTTCAGATTCAGATTTCAGATTCAGATGTCAGATTCAGATGTCAGATTCAGATTTCAGATTCAGATTTCAGATTCAGATTTCAGATTCAGATTTCAGATTCAGATTTCAGATTCAGATTTCAGATTCAGATTTCAGATTCAGATTTCAGATTCAGATTTCAGATTCAGATTTCAGATTCAGATTTCAGATTCAGATTTCAGATTCAGATTTCAGATTCAGATTTCAGATTCAGATTTCAGATTCAGATTCAGATTTCAGATTCAGATTTCAGATTCAGATTTCAGATTCAGATTTCAGATTCAGATTTCAGATTCAGATTTCAGATTCAGATTTCAGATTCAGATTTCAGATTCAGATTTCAGATTCAGATTTCAGATTCAGATTTCAGATTCAGATTTCAGATTCAGATTTCAGATTCAGATTTCAGATTCAGATTTCAGATTCAGATTTCAGATTCAGATTTCAGATTCAGATTTCAGATTCAGATTTCAGATTCAGATTTCAGATTCAGATTCAGATTTCAGATTCAGATTTCAGATTCAGATTTCAGATTCAGATTTCAGATTCAGATTTCAGATTCAGATTTCAGATTCAGATTTCAGATTCAGATTTCAGATTCAGATTTCAGATTCAGATTTCAGATTCAGATTTCAGATTCAGATTTCAGATTCAGATTTCAGATTCAGATGTCAGATTCAGATGTCAGATTCAGATTTCAGATTCAGATTTCAGATTCAGATTTCAGATTCAGATTTCAGATTCAGATTTCAGATTCAGATTTCAGATTCAGATTTCAGATTCAGATTTCAGATTCAGATTTCAGATTCAGATTTCAGATTCAGATTTCAGATTCAGATTTCAGATTCAGATTTCAGATTCAGATTTCAGATTCAGATTTCAGATTCAGATTTCAGATTCAGATTTCAGATTCAGATTTCAGATTCAGATTTCAGATTCAGATTTCAGATTCAGATTTCAGATTCAGATTTCAGATTCAGATTTCAGATTCAGATTTCAGATTCAGATTTCAGATTCAGATTTCAGATTCAGATTCAGATTTCAGATTCAGATTTCAGATTCAGATTTCAGATTCAGATTTCAGATTCAGATTTCAGATTCAGATTTCAGATTCAGATTTCAGATTCAGATTTCAGATTCAGATTTCAGATTCAGATTTCAGATTCAGATGTCAGATTCAGATGTCAGATTCAGTTTTTAGATTCAGATTTCAGATTCAGATTTCAGATTCAGATTTCAGATTCAGATTTCAGATTCAGATTTCAGATTCAGATTTCAGATTCAGATTTCAGATTCAGATTTCAGATTCAGATTTCAGATTCAGATTCAGATTTCAGATTCAGATTTCAGATTCAGATTTCAGATTCAGATTTCAGATTCAGATTTCAGATTCAGATGTCAGATTCAGATGTCAGATTCAGATTTCAGATTCAGATTTCAGATTCAGATTTCAGATTCAGATTTCAGATTCAGATTTCAGATTCAGATTTCAGATTCAGATTTCAGATTCAGATTTCAGATTCAGATTTCAGATTCAGATTTCAGATTCAGATTTCAGATTCAGATTTCAGATTCAGATTTCAGATTCAGATTCCAGATTCAGATTCAGATTTCAGATTCAGATTTCAGATTCAGATCTCAGATTCAGATTTCAGATTCAGATTTCAGATTCAGATTTCAGATTCAGATTTCAGATTCAGATTTCAGATTCAGATTTCAGATTCAGATTTCAGATTCAGATTTCAGATTCAGATTCAGATTTCAGATTCAGATTTCAGATTCAGATTTCAGATTCAGATTTCAGATTCAGATTTCAGATTCAGATGTCAGATTCAGATGTCAGATTCAGATTTCAGATTCAGATTTCAGATTCAGATTTCAGATTCAGATTTCAGATTCAGATTTCAGATTCAGATTTCAGATTCAGATTCAGATTTCAGATTCAGATTTCAGATTCAGATTTCAGATTCAGATTTCAGATTCAGATTTCAGATTCAGATTTCAGATTCAGATTTCAGATTCAGATTTCAGATTCAGATTTCAGATTCAGATTTCAGATTCAGATTTCAGATTCAGATTCAGATATCAGATTCAGATGTCAGATTCAGATGTCAGATTCAGATTTCAGATTCAGATTTCAGATTCAGATTTCAGATTCAGATTTCAGATTCAGATTTCAGATTCAGATTTCAGATTCAGATTTCAGATTCAGATTTCAGATTCAGATTTCAGATTCAGATTTCAGATTCAGATTTCAGATTGGAAATGGCCTTCCGCTCATTATGAGTTGATGTTTAACAGTACATTTACGACTAGCGCTTCAACGTTAACCCAATCATCTCATACTTATACACATTGAGCTTAAATATATTGAGTCCCAAATTCGTGGCGTACACAATATGATTAAGAATAATATTAATACAATATTAATATTAATGAGAAATATGATAATATTTTGTTCACAAGAACTATCAGTAAATGCAATGAAATGATTAACTGTTGGTAGTATATTTCAAACATGATTTACTTTTCAAATGCCAATTAAATTCCTTTTTATTCCGTCCCGATGGAATGAACACTTCGTACAGGAAATGACGTTTGGGTTGGTGGCAAAGGGGTCTGCACTTATACCCCTTCGGCTCCAAACAAAAAGTAATTTTCAGTAAGCAGGACTTCAAATATGAATCTGAAATCTAAACCCAAAATCTTAACCTTAATTCTAAAACTGAATACTTAATATGAAACCTGAATCCGATATCTGAATCAGGATCTGAAATTTGAAATCTAAATCAAAATATGATTCTGAAATATGAATGTAAAATCTCAATCTGAAATCTGAATCTGAAATCTGAATCTGAAATCTGAACCTGAAATCTGAATCTGAAATCTGAATCTGAAATCTAAATCTGAAATCTGATTCTGAAATCTGAATCTGAAATCTGAATCTGAATCTGAAATCTGAATCTGAAATCTGAATCTGAAATCTGAATCTGAAATCTGAATCTGAAATCTGAACCTGAAATCTGAATCTGAAATCTGAATCTGAAATCTGAATCTGAAATCTGAATCTGAAATCTGAATCTGAAATCTGAATCTGAAATCTGAATCTGAAATCTGAATCTGAAATCTGAATCTGAAATCTGAATCTGAAATCTGAATCTGAAATCTGAATCTGAAATCTGAATCTGAAATCTGAAATCTGAATCTGAAATCTGAATCTGAAATCTGAATCTGAAATCTGAATCTGAAATCTGAATCTGAAATCTGAATCTGAAATCTGAATCTGAAATCTGAATCTGAAACCTGAATCTGAAATCTGAATCTGAATCTGAAATCTGAATCTGAAATCTGAAATCTGAATCTGAAATCTGAATCTGAAATCTGAATCTGAAATCTGAATCTGAAATCTGAATCTGAAATCTGAATCTGAAATCTGAATCTGAAATCTGAATCTGAAATTTGAATCTGAAATCTGAATCTGAAATGGGAATCTGAAATCTGAAAACAGATTTTCATGCATACTGAACCTGAAATTAAATTTCGCGGATAATGATGGTTTGCTTTAGTTTAAGGTTCAGAACTAAAGCAAACAGCCAATATCCGCAAATTGGATTGAAAAAGAATAAACAATCTCTTACAAGCCCAACCGTAGTTGGGCGGTTTGCATTTTATTCAGTAAAATTGGACTTTTAAAGTAAACTGTAACTGCGCCTCATTCTCTTTACCTAGTCATCCGCGCGCTACAAGACACCCGACACCCTCAATCGTCGAGCGACGTCCGAACACCACACGCAAGCAATGCACCATATCGATAATCCATCCCATCCTAACACGGCTCGGCGTCTTGCCTTAGGCTGCCGAACGCATCAGACGAACATACAATTGAACGTTCAAAAGTGAACATTCAATTGAATGTTCAAACGACCCTATCTCGATAAGGTCGTTTGTACTTATCCCCGATAAATTCAAACGAACGGATCCTTCGGTTGACGTCGCCTTAAAATCAGTAGGCGAACTGTTCGCAAAGCATCGGAATGAACTTAAGAGATGCAGTCATTTGAACCAATCGTGCCACAGCGTCGTTGCGATGCGTTCATTTACAATCAAAAGTCGGCGTGCTATGTTCGCAAGCCGACGCTTCCGAAGATGAAGTTAGTTTGATGTGGTCGGGAAAAAGTCAAACGTTGCTTACAAAATGATGCGATGCTTTGCACCTCTGTTTATACGTTTCTAAACAATCGTTTTCATGTTTGAATTAATATTCAATAAGCTTTGCAGTTAAAATATTGTAGTACTTTTCTTATTGTGTTTTCCAATGATTATTTTCATTTTCATTAGTAAATATTTGACATTTAAATCTTTTTTAAATGTTATGCCATGTTTTGAATTGTGTTTAAAATCTATTTTTTTAACCTACTAAACATTCTGCACGCTGGGCCACGTTGAACCATTAATGTTTGAAAAATAACCATAATGGCAGTTTTGTGGGTTAAGTCATTTTATGAGTTTTCACTGAAAACTCATAAAATGAGATTTCACAGAGAACTTGGATAATGGTTATTTTTCAAGCATGGTCGGAAAAGCAAAAATGGGACGAAATTAGCAGGAAATATTCGTTTTAAAATATGAATGGAATGGAAACAGAATTAAAGAAATCAATCAATCAGATTTTCAACAGATTTTTTTATATTAAACATTGATTTTTGATTGCCCTCACTGGTATCTGCTTGATGCTAGTAAAAGAGTGGTCTACTGGCACTACTAAGTTGCATTAGCGGAAGAAAGTTTAGCCGGCCGGGGGAATGATTGCTTCGGCACTGCTATCACAGTTACGGATGATGCGGTGCTGCCTTTCCTGCGATGTTCAGTTTCCCGCTCTTCTGTGATTCTAGTGCCGGTGATTCCCAGCATATTTTCGGAACCTTCTGATGCAGCAAACGTAGAGAGTTTCGGAACATTCTGTAATTAATTTAACATGGTTATTGATCTCGGAACAATTGACAAAGATTTCCAAAATGGCATGTACTTACCCTAACATATGACGGCAGCTGGAGCTGTCTTCGGCGGGACTGCTGCTGCTTCCGACTCCAGATAACATAACCCATATTTGCTCCAACTTTCATCTGAAAATTTAATTTAAAAGAGAGTGACTTTGATGTTCAATCTGAAAACATTTTTTTTTAAATTTAATTAACCGGTATTGTCAAGCAAAATACTTACAGTTTGTATTATCTTTAATTCAGGAGATTTATATAATCTAAGTCCAACGCGGAACCAGAAACAAAACAAACACTTCTGCGATTGCAAACATGGCGACTGTTTTTTCACGCATTTTTTTGTTGAATTTCAACCATAATCAAAAATTTCTTCATGAACTCGGAAAATGGTTAAAATTGAACAATTCATAACGGTTAAAAAACAGCAATTTTAGCAGTTCTACTAAAAATACCAAAAAATGTATGAAAAACAATCATTTCTGGTTAAAAAAATATGAGCGTGTGCGTGTACAGGCCAAACAAACTAACAGTAGGTGTGTTCAATGAAACTTGTTCGAATCTATGTAGTTACTACATTGTAGTAGAAACAGGTATACAGTTGATCAGCTGTTTCTTGTCTATTACTCACTAATACAAATGCGCTTATCATCGTCTGTTTCGCATTCCTTTGTTATTGAGGCTGACTTGTTTCGACCAAAATATTGGCGCATTGAACTTCTACTTGTGGGTAGAAATCGATAGAACCCAGTTTCTGCCTACGATTGAACGATGCTAGTTTTAACCTTGAACGTGCACAGCATTGCATGTTGCATAATAACAATCAGTTTGTTTTTATAAATAGAATATTTGCGGTTCAAGTATAACAATCAATTAAAAATTGACGAGTTTCAATACTGAAATATTCAAAAAAAATTAGTTCATCGTCCAACATATACATCAAATTATCTAAGGTAATAACCAATAAAATTTGTTAAAAAAAAAACTTTTAATTTATAGTTGTTTCCAGAGATCATTGCAATTAAACATACCTACCTCTTGAAGAATGTTTTTAAAATCTCTAATCGGTACCGAGGATGTGTGCTTGGCATCTTATAACAAGTTTTTTTTATGCAGTAGCGACAGTGAAACTGCCGGTTACAAATTGGCTTATCGACGAAGGCCTGCAAAGATTCTTAACGAATTCCCGCCATTCGACTCACTACGAGTTCACTTTTTGCAAGGCGTTCATCAACTGGAACACGTCTATCAAATTTATTCACCGGACAAAACCTTCGGATGTGTACAACAAATAATCGATCTTGTTACAATCCGCTTATTCGCCTCTGAGATTACTAGCAATCCGCATTTATACGTAAGTACCTCTGTAGCACATATTCTTCGTATTCAGTGATAGATTGTTTTCGGCTATCGAACGCACCCTTCGGTCCAAACTAGTTCGATTTGCGAGCAAGTACTGTAATAGCAAAAATATCGATAAACTACAGTTATAAGTCGATAAATCGTTTGAGTTGTATAAATAAAGGCGCTTTATCGTGCGATGTAGGACAGTTATACCACATACTTGCTATGTATTACGAAAATCGCCTTTATGTATGTAAAGATGTTTTTTTAAACTTTTGTTATTTGAACCATGTAACGATAAATTGCATATATAAAGGCGATTTTCGTACTGAGTTATTCTGGGAATATGAATATTTGCCCTATACATCGCACATTTAAACAACTTAATGTATAAAATTCAAATTAATATTCTACTCTTGAGAAACTGCTGCACTTGTTATTCGGAATTATTTCGAGTAAACCTAAAAAGATAAATTACCTCTATTTCGATTAATTTGTACAATTGATTAAACTGGAGAAGTTAAAACAAATCAACACTTTTTTATAGCTAGTTTCCATAGTTGAAAGCCATAAAGTACTTTGTCAAAACTGATTTGTATTCCATGATATTGACAGAATACTGACTTTTAGTTTTTTGTCCCCTTGCAGTTTGTTCATAAGCAGTTCGCTCACTACAACTATGCATTGAACGATGGTGCAGCTTTTGAAAGCGTATTTGAAACTTGCTGCATTTACAAATCTTGCAACCATAGCACACAGAGGCTAGGTTAGTTAAAAAAAAAAACAAAGACCATATGATAGCATTCGATAGTTGAATGAATGAAATGTTGAATATTATGAAGTAGTTGCAAAAATCACATTGTCAAGTTTTTGCTAGGTGAAGATCAGTTAAAGATTATGTAAATATCAAATAAACATAGTCACAGTACAAATTTATTTGACTGAAAAAATGTTGTTATTATTTTCCTGAAAAAAATCCCTGAATTTATGTACTCGGGTAATAATATGTCAAAGGCAACGTAATTTTATGTGAGATGCGATGTTTTATTTATGTGCGTTTAATGTGACATAAAATTACGTCCTTTTATTTGCAGTTTTATGTCTTCGAGAATTTATGGCTTGAAGCGTTTCTGTCTTCTCTCGTGTAAATTTATGTCAAAAGTGATGCTTCAATTTTGTGCATCCAATTTGACATAAATTTACACCAAAAAATTAATAGTGTGCACTTCAAACGAGGCTGGTTATAGTCACCACAAACCAGCACGGAATCATCGCGAGAAGCCTTAGCGTACAATTCACGAGTAGAAGCCACGTGGGACTCAACTACCTGGGTACAGCAGCTCTTATCAGGTGGGATATACACAGCACAGAATAGGAATATTTTACCATTAATTGTTGTTTTTAGAAAGCTTCGGCACAAGCTTTCAACGAAACTTCCGTACGTTCTTGCAATTTCTTTTATGAAAAACATGTTTTCTTCTTGATCAAAAGGTTTTCGTAGTTTAGTTTTAATCACCGCACGTACCTTTTTATAACCTTTTTTTTAAAGTCTGCTCCATTAAATATTGGAACACAAACAATTGCGTGTAGTTCAGTCATTTATTAACGAATTCATAATTTGTTTTTCATACAAATGTAGCATTTTCTTTACTCTTTCATAAAAAAAAATTAAAAAAATTATTCATTGCTGTTTCGAAGAAATTCTCGTACTTTTCCCGTAATACGGCACATTAGGCGGCGCACACCCTTTTCGTCCCCCGATTTGGCGATTTGATTCCACCAGTTCTTCATTTGAGTCATGTTCCTAACAAGTTTTTCCTTTGTCTTAAGCCTCCGCTTCGTGATTGCCCAGTATTTCTCTATCGGCCGGAACTGGGGGCAGTTTGGGGGGTTGAGGTCCTTCGGTATTACGCTGACCCCTTTCGTTGCGTACCATTCCATAACCGTTTTGCTGTAATGGCAGCTTGCGAGGTCCGGCCAAAACATTACTGGACGGTCGTGGGCACGAATAAACGGCAGAATCCGTTTCTGTAGACACTTTTTTTTGTAGACTTCTGATGTCATTGTCTTGTCAGTGAGAAAGACTTTGGTTTTCTGTCCACAACTGTATATCCCCAGCCAAATCATGTACTTGCGGGCGAATTTATCCGCAAACACGAACTTAAATTTTGCAGGTACATCCTCCCGAGCCGTCGCCAAATAAAATTTTTGACCTGGGATTTGCCCAAAGTCCGCCTTCACGTAGGTCTCATCGTCCATCAGAATACATCCGTCGAACTTGGTCAGCACTTGGTCGTACAGCTTTCGAGCACGGGTTCTGGCCACATTGTTCTGCTTCAGCGTCCGATTTGGCTTTTTGCTGGCTCGGAATGACCTTATTCCTTCCCGGAGACAAATTCGTCGCACCGTTCTGTGAGCGGCCTGGAACTTATTGGCCAAATCGCGGTCTGAAAGATTGGGATTCCTCTTGACGGCCTTGATGACTTTCCCACGCAGTTTCCGGTCGACAGTTCCACTCCGACGCTTCGAATGCGGCTTCCGAGTCGTCATCAATGTTTCCTTGTACTGCTTGATAACACGCCATACGGTATTTCTGGGCATTTTAAGCTGTTTAGCTAGCTTCGATGCCGACAACAACGGATTTTCAAGAAAACTGTGCACAATTTGATCTCTCCGTTCGGCTTCCATGGCGGTTGTTTACAAAATGCTATCGTTTGGTGTTATGACATAAATACATGGTGAAAGGTAATGAATTTCCCGACACGTGGGTGAATAAAGTTTCCAAATCCGTCCACTAGGAGCGCCACAATGAGCAAAAGAATTTGTTCCTATATTAAATGAAGCAGACTTTATTGATATTTTTCGGTGAGCGCAAGACGAAATAAAAATGCTTTTTTGAACGTTTTCGGCCTACTTAACTTTCGGCCATCCTCAGAAAAACTATATTTATTGAGTAAAATTAAAAGATGAAATTAATTACAAACTATATTTTTGAATTTGTCAATGCACTGTGCACTCGGAAATCGAAACTTACAACTTTTTTGCCGCGTGTTTCCTCAACGGCCGTCTCACGATTTTTAAAATCGACGTCAGCTAATTGCTCCTGGTCAGCCGTCGTCCAGTGATGATGTCATCGAGTGCGTTCCTGATTGGTTCGTCGTTGTTGTAGGAGTAACACAAACTTATTTCAGTTAATTTCCATTTTCTGTGTCGACAAAACTGCTGGCGCGGCATTGTTTCACTGCAATCAAAAAACTTCCGAAGCTTTTTATGACGTTATTTCTACGATTGGACTACGATCAGCGCGAAAAACAGCGTACTAATTTCTAAAAATCTAAGCCGAATCAAAAGAGTCAGTCAGGCCAGTTTCAATCAAAATGACAAGGTCGTAACTGCAATCATTTGTTGCCAGATACAACTCTTCAGTTTTGGTGCGTAAAGTACGGACGTTTCGGTAGTAGCACCATGCTCTATGAGCAGAGGTGCGTGACTAGGCGATATGGTCATTAATTATGAATACTTGCCGTTGCATGGCAATTGGAAGGTTCCCTCTGGACCACCTGACCGAAAACAGGACGACTTATTGCAGGAACAGTCGGTCGTTGGAGTAAAGAATTTCCCAATTGGTCCGTCTACGGTTTCGTCAGCATGAATGGTTGAGTTATTTGGTGAAGGGACCCAATGCGTGCAATTTTTTGGTAGATGGGGCACTTGGCCATCGTTAGTCATCTCAAACCGTTTGGCCTCAGGCCTCTTTGAGCTCAGGATCGACACCCACTTTTAATGATATGAATCTCATGGAGCTCACATCGGTGCCTCTAGTTTTTCAACTTTCGCAGAGTCAGCTTCGAGGTTCGCTTTTAACCTTCTCCATAACGCTATGTTTGCTTACTTCTGGTTAAATGGGCGAAATGTTTAACCAGAAAAGCTTCTCGGTTTCGTTGGCGCATAGAGGAACCGAAACAACGTCTGCGGAAGATTTCTTTGCACCCAATTTGCAAGGTTCGTTAACAGCAGGGTCCAGAGCCCGGAACCGTGCTAGCGTACGACGAAAATCAGGACGAGCAGGCGTGAGCACTGGAGCTGGCGACGCAGGTGGTTTAGTGCACAGCAATTTTACTTCAGAACGAAGTTCTGGAATAGCTTCGGTAAGCTGAGCTACTTCTGTCTGCTGAGGAGGTGGGACAAAAGCAAGGTTTCGGAAATGTGCATTTTCGAAAAGTTCAGCGCAATCCAGTATACATTTTTAGACAGTGTTTTTAAGGATCGGGCTGCGGTATTACTGATGCCACGACAAACCATAAACTCAATTCCTCTGATCGTACCGGAGCAGCTTGAGCGCGTCTTCGTCATATTAGCTCTGTGGGTAAAAAACCCGATTTAATACACTTGACAGTGGATTGTAGCCTTTCTTTCAGCCTGTAAATTTTATTTGGGTACATATAAAACAAAATGAATTATGAATTATGATAAATGAATTTCATACGCAATAAATCCAAAATGAATTTAGGAATTAAAGATTCAAAGTTTTTATTAGGATAAAAGTATTTTTATATAATCATAATTTTCATATAAATAACCTTATTTGCAACTAGTTGGAGATTTTTGAATGACTAGATTCTGGAATAACTCAATTTACTCCTTTTGGAGTTACAGCATATGATATCTTCAAAATGGAAGGGGTATAAAAATTAAGAATACAATTTGAAAAAAGATGCCCGACCATGTATTTCAAATAATTCAACCTCTCAAGTAGAGGAATCAAATACATAGATAAAATCATTGGAACAAAATTTCAATTGCTAGAGTAAAATACGATACCAAAATGCAGAAAATCGGTAGAATAAATTTTGAAAATTAAAAGTATTGAAAATTTTGAAAGCGTAGTATTTTTAATTTTGTTATTTTGAGATTTTTATCCTGTTTTGTTGATTTGGTCTATTTTGTTAATTTTGTTAATTTGGTCATTTTTTCAATTTTGTCAATAATGTAAATTTTTTCAATTTTCATAATTTTGTCAGCATTCTTAGTTGATAAATTTTGTCAATTTAACCAATTTTCTAGATTTTGTCAATTTTGTCGATTTTAACAATTTTCATGATTTTGTCAACTTTTTCAAATTTGAAAATTTTGTCAATTTTGTCAAATTTGTCAATTTGGTCAGTTTTGTTAATTTTGTCAATTTTGTCAATTTTGTCAGTTTTATCAAATTAGTCAATTTTGTCAATCTTGTCAATTTTGTCAATTTTGTCAATTTTGTCAATTTTGTCAATTTTGTCAGCTTTGTCAATTAAGTGTATTTTGTCGATTTTGTCATTGTCAATTTGGCCAATTTTCTCAATTTTGTCAATTTTCTTCGATTTTGTAAATTTTGTCAATTTGTCAATTTTGTCAATTTGGTCAATTGGATCAATTTTGTAAATTTCGCCAGTCAATTTTGTCAATCTTTTCATTTTTGTCAACTTTGTAAATATAGTGAATTTTGTCAATTTTGTCTTTGTCAATTTTGTGAATTTTGACAATTTGGTCATTTTGGTCAATTTGGTCAATTTTGTCAATTTTGTCGATTTTTGTCAGTTTTATCAATCTTGTCAATTTTGTCAATTGAGTGAATTTTGTCGATTTTGTCATCGTTAATTTAGTAATTTTTTTTTCAATTTTGTCAGTTTTATCAATCTTGTCAATTTTGTCAATTCAGTGAATTTTGTCGATTTTGTCATCGTCAATTTTGTCAATTCTGCCAATTTTCTCGATTTTGTCAAATTTATAAATATTATCAATTTTTATGATTTTTTCAGCTAAGTTAATTTTGTCAAATCAATGAATTAAGCCAAGTTTGTCAATTTCGTCAATTTGGTCAATTCGGTCAATTTAATCAATTTTGTCAATTTTGTCGATTTTTGTCAGTTTTATCAATCTTGTCAATTTTGTCAATTTAGTGAATTTTTTCGATTTTGTCATCGTTAATTTAATCATTTTTATCAATTTTCTCAATTTTGTCAGTTTTATCAATCTTGTCAATTTTGTCAATTTAGTGAATTTTGTCATCTCTTTTGTCAATTTTGTTAATTTTGTCAATTTTGTCAATTTTGTCGATTTTGTCAATTTTGTCAATTTTTTCAAGTTTGTTGATTTTGTCAGTTTTATCAATATTGTCAATTCAGTGAATTTTAATCCAGTTTTTCATCGTCAATTTGGTCAATTTTGCCAATTTTCTCGATTTTGTCAATTTTATAAATTTTGTCAATTTTATGATTTTTTCAATCAAGTGAATTTTGTCAAATCAATGAATTATGTCAAATTTGTCAATTTCGTCAAATTGGTCTTTTTAGTCAATTTTTTTTTCTGTTTCTTCAACTTTGTCAATAATGATTATTAGCTTTTTAGCTTTATATGCATGTTCCAAAAAAAATCCCAAATGCTTCAAACTCTACTATGGAGGGTTTGGTGGCGCTACTGTTTGGTTGTCATCTTCCATTGGCTTCAGCAAGTGAAAGTTAAGATTGACCTCCAAGCCGTCATCGTTTTTCTCTAGACACCAACCCCAACAACAACAACGCAACGTTAGATCTGAAGAGAGGAAGAGAAAAGGGAACAAAAAAACAAGCTCGAGAGCTTAAAGCTCGAGAGGATTCAGTAGCATTTGTCTTATTAGATTTAATTTGCTCTCACGGGCGAAATACTCTCCTGTCGTTGCTGCTTAAGAAAAAGCTTCGTAAGCACGAACGGCACGTGAGAAGATGAGAGGATGTGCATACATCGTCCGCGTACCCGTGTTGTTTTCCCCTTCTCAGAGCAATCTGTTCCTGAATATAATGTTGGGCGAAGTTACTATCGCTTTCGTACCATGCAGTGTGGGCATCACGTACTCACCAACGACTTCACAAATTTCGGGGTCGTACCCCTTGGTGGAAACCATTTTACAATTTATAATTCGGAGCTTCGGTTCCGAAATTTTTGAAATGGTTCGGTGTTAACTGAACCGTTAAAATGAAAAAATTTCAATCATTGGCCGGGAAAATATGAACTGGCGTCTTCCTCCCATACGGTTTCTGTCACCATGACATCAAACCTGAGAGGGAGTGAAGCCTGTCTGGTTCCCCTTTCACACATCGACAGGTCCATACTTTTCGATAGCAAGCGCGTATCAATGACGTCACATATAATTTGACGTCATATATACGATAATCTTGATTTTAGTGATTGCTTGTTGTGGCCAGCCAGCTAAATTGACACGTTTTTTGGTGTGATGATTTGATGATAGTTACTATGAAAATTTATTTTTCAAACTATTTTGTTTTTTTTTCTTTCTTTTATACATTGAAGAGGGAAAAAAATCAAATTTTTTAAGACAAAAATCATTTTTATTGTATTTCCCAGTTTCGCAAAAACGTAGTGACAAAGTTTATAAAAAATCACACCAATACATACAAATACACTGACATCGTCTGAACTCGTCGAGCTGATTCGATAGGTACCTATAAAGGTATATCTAAGACCCATAATTAATGATCTCCCAAATCGACCGATAACTATACCTTTCTGAAAGAAAGGCAAAAAGGTATTTCAGCCGAACACGCACAGCGGGACTATGACGGACGTTAGACAACGATTTTGGAAATCAGATTAAAAAAAATAAACGGATGATTCAATAATGATTATTGGAGAGGGTGGACTGTATGTTGGTGTGAGCGCTTGGCAAAACTACCACTGGTGTGGCACAATTGTCCGCCCCCCTCGTGGGATTGGACCTCAAAGGGACAACCACGCATGGTTGTCCCACCAGTGGAGGCAGGTTGTCACAACGCTGCCTGGGGGCCAAGGCTCGGGGGGATCTCGGTCGCCTGGTTGACCGATATCCAAACTCTTTCGAATGTTGGCTCTGAAAAGAGCCGATTGATTGTGGCATCGGAGCAAGAGCAGGAGCGAAGCAAATGAGAACACTTTTACTGCTGCTTCATTGTTTATTTTCTCTTGAACTATTTACACTTTTTACTTTCACTTATTCTTTTCTTCTTCTTACTCGACGAGCAACGCTGGCTGCTGCTTTCTTCCGGTGGCCTTAATGCAGCCCACTGCTGGCTGGCTCTCTTTCTGAGCCGCTCTCGGCTCTCCCACGATGATGTTGCTCGCTCGACGGTTGGATTAAAACTCACCCGACTGGAGCGCGACCGCTTGTTTTTATAGCGCTCGCTACTCGGGCGTCGCGCATCGGATTTTCTCCCTTCTCGCTGTTTCTCCGGTTCTTCAGTCCGCTTGGTGGACTGAACATACTCCGCGCCAGAAAAGATGTTTCTCGAAATTCGGCCATCGGAATTCGCCGCGTTTGGGGACACGCCGCTGCTAATTGGCTCACTCGCTGATTCTTGGACCTGGGCTGTCGACATTGACGATGCTGATGGCTCTCGGCTTGCTTGATCGGGATTATCGCTCTCGTTACCATGCCTCGGTGAAATTTCCGTCTCTTCGATGATAACCAATGGCTGCTGGCTTCTGTCAAACTGTGGCTGCATAGCTGGTTGTTGTCTCGCTTTGTCTAACCAACTCTCGATTGCCACCGACGCTTCCTCATGAAGGACCAAAAAGGTGAAGTAAATTTCGTCCTGCCGCTCTCGTTCGATTGGAGATGACAGGCCGATAATCTCGCACTGCAGCCTGATGAATTCTGCTTTGGATCTGTCCACACTCCGCTGGTATACTCGTAGCTGAGCTGGGGTTAGCTCATCATTGTCCTCTTCTGCCTTCATCAGGATGGTTTGCACTCGCTGCACATTGCGTTGGGCCAATCCACGGGTGTAGATCAGAAATTCAAGCACCTTGTTCGTACTCGTTTGACTCGGATTCTTCTTCTCTGCCTTTTTCGTTGCCATTTTCCTACTCGTACTATGCTTCCCTTCGCTCCACTCGTCACTGCTTGCCTCCGATCCACTCTCACTCAAACTTATGACGGAGGTATTCCGTCGGAAGGTACCGGCTTCTACATCCGGCTCGAAGGACCATATGGAGAGGGTGGACTGTATGTTGGTGTGAGCGCTTGGCAAAACTACCACTGGTGTGGCACAATTGTCCGCCCCCCCTCGTGGGATTGGACCTCAAAGGGACAACCACGCATGGTTGTCCCACCAGTGGAGGCAGGTTGTCACAACGCTGCCTGGGGGCCAAGGCTCGGGGGGATCTCGGTCGCCTGGTTGACCGATATCCAAACTCTTTCGAATGTTGGCTCTGAAAAGAGCCGATTGATTGTGGCATCGGAGCAAGAGCAGGAGCGAAGCAAATGAGAACACTTTTACTGCTGCTTCATTGTTTATTTTCTCTTGAACTATTTACACTTTTTACTTTCACTTCTTCCACTTCTTAATCGACGTGCAACGCTGGTTACTGCTTCCTTCTGGTGGCCTTGATGCAGCCCACTGCTGGCTGGTTCTCTTTCTGAGCCGCTCTCGGCTCTCTCGGGACGATGTTGCTCGCGCGACGGTTGGATCAAAACTCACCCGACAGGAGCGCGACCGCTTGTATTTATAGCGCTCGCTACTCGGGCGTCGCGCATTGGATTTTCTCCGTTCTCGCTGTTTCTCCTGTTCTTCAGTCCGCTGGGTGGACTGAACAATTATGAAACAGAATAAACAGCAAAATAAACCATATTGCCGAACATGCGAATTCGGCGAGGATTGAAAAATCGAACAGTGATTAAAGATTAATCTCAAAATTCAAGGGGCCTCAACAAAACGATGCCGCATTTCCAATTTGATACCTTTGGACTGTTGCATGATGACCTTTCATTTAGATGATGAATTGATTGATGGGCAGTTGTGGTTTGCCTATTAAGAACTGTATCGAATACTCTTTAGCAACATGTTTCTGTGAATAAAAATGAAATACACAGTAAACGAAAATTACCGAATTCGGTAATTTTTTTTTACTGAAATCCTAACATGTGTAAATCGTTAAGCTGTTTGGTAATTTTTTCGGTAAAAAATAAACGAACATCGGTAAATAAAGAATCGATTTACTGATGTTCGTTTATTTTTTACCGAAAAAATTACCGAACAGTTTAACGATTTACACATGTTAGGATATCGGTAAAAAAATTACCGAACTCGGTAATTTTCGTTTACTGTGTAAGTTTATTATTTTATTTTTTCTGATTCAGTTTATTGAAGATCAGTATGATAAGAGAAACAATATCACGGTTAACAAAAGTCCTAAATTATGTTCTAAAGAATGATCGCATTTTTGATGAAATGCCTTCCATAAGGTTCTGCACAGTAGCTGTTGTACATTTCTTAGATGCTGCCTTCCATTTTTTCTCGAATTCTTCCATGCTTTGAGAAACTGTCCTCTCCTTCCTGAAGATCCTCTTCACAATCGCTAGTATCGTTCAATCGGTCGGAGATCTGGAAAATTTGGTGGATTGATGTTTTCTCGAAGAATTGAATGTTATTGTCTGAAAGCCACTGAAGTATAGGCTTGGCGTAATGTGCAGATGCCAAATCTGGCCAGAAGAAAGGGGTATACTAATGCGTTTTATAGAGGGGTAGCAATCTTTTTTTCAGGCATTCAGCATTGTAAACTTGAGCTTTTATTGTACCTTTTTGTGAAGAAAATACTTGATTTCGTGTAGAATTGTGGCACGGGAAGCGTTCCTGAATCGTGTTTGACATAGGTTTCTTTGTCCATTAAGATGCACCTGTTGCTATTGTCCAGAATCCGTTCGTAAAGTTTCCGTGCCCTTGTTTTTGCTGGAGATTGTTCCACTACTGATTTTTTATAGGCAGCTTCCGCTTCTTGTACGTCTTCAAGGAGTTCCTGGCCTTGATTTTATAAATCATCCCAATGCTGGGTTTGAACTTTTAAGCCAGATCACGCGTTGATACTGATCGGTTATGTATGATATTAATGACTACTTTAGCACCTACCGTTTTGCGATTTGGTTGTAGGTAACACAATTTTCAGTGCACCAAGTGTGCAGAATTTTCTTTCTAGTTTCAAGATCAATACAAACCATAGCAAAGATGAAAATGCTAATCTGAACAAATTGATTGCACAATACTTTTTATGCATGTAAACATACTTTTGCTTGCATGCACACAGAAAAAAGTTCACCCAGTTTTGAGTTAGCTAGTTTTCAAGTTGCTTATGACTTTTCTATGCAGTTCTTATAAAGTTATTCAGGATAAGATCGTTGAATAGGGAACATAGTAAATATAATTTTAAATAAAAAAAAAATCTGAAACAATAAAGAAGACTCCTCTCTATTCAACGCACTTATAAGGAGCAAGGTCCATCGGGGATCTAGATCATGGCGTTGAAATTTTAACTTTATTTATTTGTCAATATAAAATTGTTGTTATAGTTCCATTACTCATTTTCCAGATTTTTACTTGCCGGATTTTTTGATCCCAGTTGAATCTTTGAATGTCTTTTATGGAACTTTGTAAATCAAAAATGCGTTTTTTGATTTCCGAGAAATTGATTTGAAACAGGGTAAAATACAACTGAATGGATTGGACTAAAGTTTTCTAAGAAACTTTACCTTTTTTCGTTCATTTATTTCTTATTTTAGAACAGAATCAATCACACGAAAGGGTTGCAAATGATCCCAATTGGCCCCGCCAAATGTGCTCGCGATCTCCCGCGCAAAAGTCGTGACACGTGTGCTGCTGCTGCTGCTTTATCATCTCGGAAGAAGTGAACGCCCGAAATTGAATGATACCAAACCAACCAACAGCAATGGAAAAAAACCCACGTCCCAAAACGCGCATTCATTGTTCACATTATTGGAATATGCGTAACCCATTATTCTCCAGGAAATCAATTCGTCTGTGTCATCCGAGAGCGAAGCACTTTGTCTAATATGAAACCGACAGTCATTTGTCACCGGCATGCAGGGGCAGCATATTTGGCAACGGCAGCTACAGCAAAAAGCATCCCTAGGACTACCGAGCCAATTTTGAAACTTCCTCGTTCGGGACTTTCGAATGTCCTTACCCCTTCTAGTTAGGCTGCTGCAAACGTGTCACAGAACGTGTAGGAGTCATTTCTTTTCCCTGCATGGAAAAAAAAGGAATGGATGGAAGACCTGACAAAAAAATTGCTGAGTGGGATTCAGAATATAGATGTGTGAGTGTACATTGGACTCCGCTGTTTTTCTTGGGTTCGTATGAATTTTGCCCAAAAATAACTTTTGGTTTTGGCATCCATAGGATGTAATGAATTTGTCACTTTCTGCTCAGTTTGATTTTCTAAGTTTATTGAAACATTTTAAAACAACGAATCCTCAAATCCATATATGACATTTTGTTTTTTTTTTACTTCAAACCATAACAGCCGGGTTTTTGCTACCGTGAGTGGGCTCGTCCCACTAAAACCACCTTGGGCTTCGTATGCCAAATGTGCTCCTTAGTTTTACCGTATGATACTACATCAAGGGGTAGGTTATGGGTAGGATATCCACGATGAAATTTCCAAACACAAAATTGATTCGCAGAATTCGAGTTTTCATCTGATTGCCATGAAATTTGAAGGGATTGAAAAATAACTATTAAACTTCATTTTACCATTTTACTTTTAGTTTATTTACAGTTCATACGCAAATGCCCGCACATTGGCCCTAACCCCGGCCATAAGATTCTGCACAACCTGTGAATCAACCGATTTTTGCATGTAAACCCATACTTTCTTATGTCTTCGCTAGCTTAGGTCGTTTGAGAAGGTGCTGCTTCATAATCGCCCAGTACTTCTCGATGGGGCTGAGCTCCGGAGTGTTGGGAGGGTTGAACATATTCGGCACGAAATTGATCTTATTGTCCGCATACCACTTCAGCACGTCCTTGGAGTAGTGGCATGAGGCCTATTTCATGTACACCTGACCGTTTATCTGGTCCTGGGTCACGAAATGTGCACTCCGCTTCCCGCACGTGCAGATGACTTGCCAAACCAGGAATTTATTCGCAAATTTGGACATCTTCTAAGTGCGGACATGCTCCGGAACGCTGAACTGTAACTGTACAGATGACTTGCCAAACCAGGAATTTATTCGCAAATTTGGACATCTTCTGAGTGCGGACATGCTCCGGAACGCTGAACTCATCCTTGGCCGTGAAAAATAGGTTGCCGGGGATCTGTATGAAGTCGGCCTTCAAATATGTTTCGTCGTCCATGATGCAGCATTCAACTTTCGTCAGCATGTTGAGATACAACTTCCTGGCACGGGTTTTGGCGGACTTGTTCTACTTCTCATCGCGTTAGGGGCCTTTTTTACCTTGAACGATCGAAAACCAGCCTTAGTTTTGGCCTTGTGGGCAAAACTTCGGCTTAAGTGCAGCTTCTTAGACACATCCCGAACGAAGGCGTTCGGGTTTCGGTTGAAGGCCCCAAATACGCGGTTGTGATTTTTGGTGTTGTACGGAATATTTTTGCCTTTACTTCTGGGCTTAAGATCGGTGGCCTATCGTTCCACAAACCGCTCGCGACACCGTGGAATTCGCGATTCCCAACGTTTTAGCGACGGTACGATGCGGGGATCCTTGTTCTCGTGATGAATGCGCAAGATTTAATCACGCACGAGCTGTTCTTTCGACTCCATTCCCGCGAATTTTGATCACAGGACTTTTAAACTTGCAGGATGTAAACAATGCACTATGAACTAAATCCACCCAAATTTTAATTTAATAATACCCAACGGTTAAAAAGTTAGAGCAATTTCATAGTGTGGCAATTTCATCGTGGATACGCTTAATACATCTCACCCATTTCCTTTTTCCTCTTTCTCATTTCTGGTCTTTCTCCTTTATTCTCTTTCTCCTGTATTCTTTTTCCCCTTTTTTCTCCTTCTCCTTTCCCTTTTTCTTTTTTTCTTTTCTAGCCAACTTCAGACTGGTACAGAAGACCCCGAGACTGTGCCGATTAAGAAACGCTTTCAAAGTAACTCGCGCCCTTCACAGCATCCACTCCCGTAGGATTTCCTACCACAAAGGCACGGCCGATTGAGAAACCACCAAGCTAGAATCTCGTCACAGCCTTTTAAACCCCTCCACACGTATGAGTTCAGATTAGGGTTATCGGCTAAGATCGCATTAGTTTTGAGTTGCGGTGTCATACGAGGCCCAAGACCTTCGTTTAGCTTGTCAAGTTTGGTTAACTATCTCGCTCTCACCGTTCATCATCTTTCCTTATTCGTATTAAATCGCGCATGATTTGCAAAATTTCGTCGACCATAGCACGCCACAACTGTTCGTCGTGTCACATTTCACTCACATCACTGTCAGCATTCAAATTTTGAAGTTGTTGACGCCTTAAAACGACAGAAAAAGGACAGAAAAAGATAGCATGTTTTACCGATTCCTCTGCATCATCCGGGAAAAAAGACGAGCTGATAAGCTTAAACCGATGAAGATATTGCTTAAAACACTCATGACCCGAAAGGGACTGCGTCAGGTTGAATTTTACCTCATCTTACTTCCAATTTACCCTGTCTAAAAAGTCGCGGCATAGGCTTATGCGTCCATCTTGCGTTGTTCGATGTGTCCCATTGCTCCTACCACTTGAGCATTGACACTGCTCGTTGAGTTTTACGCACTCCTCTAATAGCCTTTGCTTCGTAACCCAAGTAACACAGATCAAGCTAACTAGCATTTCAATGTTTTATTATGATTTTATTATGGCTTTTTTGTGCAGCTCGTTTTATTATGGTTTTATTATGGTCATGCAAAATGCTTATGTTCTGGAATCGACCATCTGTTTTCAGATAGTTTTAAAAACGCTCATAAATCTTCTATTAAACATACTGTTTTAGTTATTTAGAAATAGTTAGGAATGCTATGTTTAAACTATAATAAAACACAAACTTAGAAGTTTGCTCCAAGCTTTCTTTTGCATGTTCTATAATGGCACTCAGTGCCTGATTATTAAACCACCATAAAACTTAGTGACAGTTCTCGATCAAGATGTCGAAACAGGACACGCTCAGATTAGATACACATATTTGAATTGGAATTCCCATGTTTACACATTTTTGATAAGTTCTGTGTGTTGATTTTGAGTTAAAATAATAAAAAAATTATAAAAATCTATGAAAACTTCGAATTACCGAATTATTGTGTGAAAGGGTTCTAATAGGAGGGACAAAATTTGTTGCTTGACGCCATCATTAATACAAGATGGCGGCTTCCGCTTTTATATTCAAAGTTGTAAATAACTGAAAATATCATGAAACCTTCTTAATATTGTTTTAGGTAAAGTAATAAACGAGTAGAAGTCGAATTTCGTAGTCCGTCGCC
Organism: Uranotaenia lowii; assembly: GCF_029784155.1. Classification (NCBI taxonomy): domain Eukaryota; kingdom Metazoa; phylum Arthropoda; class Insecta; order Diptera; family Culicidae; genus Uranotaenia; species Uranotaenia lowii. The sequence goes on along the minus strand of NC_073693.1, from coordinate 234,289,519 downwards.
ATCTAAAATTCCAAGATGGCGGCTACCACTCAACTTGAAAATACTGTAAATGAATGAAAATCGCCTCAAACTTTTACAATATAGGTATTATTTGAAAGAGATGAACCAGTAAAAGTCGAAGTTCGTTATTTGACGCCCTCCAAATTCAAGATGGCGGTTTCCGCTGAACTTCAAAATGTTGTATATGACTTATAATCGTATGAAACCCCAACAATATTGGTATTGGGTAAAAGGGCAATACGAGTAGTAGTCGATTTTCTCCTTTCGCTTCACTCTGAAATGCTGTAAGTGACCCAAAATCGCACAAAGCAACCACAATACAGACCCCGATCGTTTTTGGCAACATTCGATTTTGGAAACATCCGATTTTGGCAAATGTCCCTAAATCAAACAAATAACAGAAACAACATTACCTTATAGTTTTCGCTTAAATAGGACCAATACAACTTAGCCATATTAGCATGATAGACGTAATACAATGACATAAATAGCAAATATGGCAAAAAACAAAAACTATCGACAAAACACGAAAAGTGCTAAATGCATCAAAAACATGATAAAAAATGTAGTACTAAATAAAACAAAGTTGGGAAAAAATCGTTCGTGGAAGCCGCCATCATGGATTTCAAGATGTCGTTTGATAGAAAACTTCGACTTCTACTCGTATGGTCCTTTCACACAATGCCTGTATTGTGGGAGTTTCATGCGATTTTCAGTGTTTAACAGCATTTTAAAGTTTAGTGAAAGCTGCCATCTTGGATTTCGAGATGCACCTGATAGCGAAATTTGACTTCTTCTAGGTTAGCCCTTTTAGACAATACCCATATTGTGGGGGTTTCATGCGATTTTGAGTTAATTACAGCATTTTAAGGTTCAGCAAAAGTCGCCATCTTGGATTTCAAGATGATCTGAAAGAGAAATTCCACTTTAACTGATTAAGCCATTTTATCCAATGACCATATTGTGGGAATTTCTAGTGACTTTCAATGATTTCAATCATTTTAAAGTTCAGTGGAAGCTGCAATCTTGGATTTCAAGATAACGCTTGATAGCGAAATTTGTATTCTACTCGTTGATCCTTTTCAACTTATACCCATATTGTGGGAGTTTCATGTGATTTTCAGTGATTAACACCATTTTAAAGTTCAGTTGCAGCCGCCATCTTGGATTTCAAGTTGACGTTCGATAGCGAAATTCGACTTCTTATAGTTTAGCAGTTTCACCAAATACCGATATTGTGGGCCTTTCATGCGATTCTCAGTGGCTAACAGCATTTCAAAGTTCAGCGGAAGACGCCATCTTGGATTTCAAGATGGCGTCGAGAAGAAAAAAAATCAGCTTCTTCTAGTTTAGCCCTTTCAACCAATACCAATATAGTGGTTGTTTAAGGCGACTTTTTGTCATTTACAGCATTAAAAGTTCAGCGGATGCCGCCATATTGGATTTCAAGATGGCGTCTGATAGTGAAATTCGACTTCTACTCGTTTAGCCCTTTCACCCAATACCAATATTGATGGGGTTTCATGCAATTTTAAGTCATTTACAACATTTGAAAGATCAGCGGAAGCCGCCATCTTGGATTTCCAGTTGGCGTCAGACAACGAAATTTGACTTCAACTCATGATTTATTCCACGGGTGATTAACAACCTTAACAACCAACCCGTTTTTATTTAAAATGTCTGTCCTCATTTACTGTACTAAGGATTAACAACTCAGAAATGAGGAACTCATCCTAAGCGTGTAATTGGTTGGCTTGCGAGAGAAACGTCAAATAGAATTGACTAACGCCATGTTGGTTGCAAAATCGAAGGGCACAAAATGACGCCATGTTGATGGATTCACAATGCAAGCATTGGAAAATATTTTTTCAGACCCATTTTCCATCAATTCCATCATGATTGACCATCAGATTTGACGAGGCGCATTTATTTTAAGATACTATTTCATACACATTTTACCTAAATTCTTGACTGGCAGTACAAAAGAGGCTCATAATATGGTTTAAACATTGGTATTTTGGCTATTTATTTTACCAGATCATATATATCTCAATAATGCAATCATCATTCATCAACCATTATGGTTGCTGGAAAAAATAAAAATAGAACTCCGAGAACTCTCAGAATCGAAAAAAACAAAAATTCCTAACATGTTTAATAAAAGCTTTTTATAAGCTTTGGTGACCAACATTGATGACCAACAATGATATGTCATGATGACGTTTCTAGGGTAGGGCCAAATAGCCAAATTTTGGCTTTATTAGAGTCCAGGTGATGTTATAGAATGCGCTTTAGCTTTTTATGTAGATTAATGCTATAGTCCAAACGAAATTTTGCTGACCATAAAAAAGTTAAAATTGTTACTTGGGAACGTTACACTCTTTATCCTACGCGAGAGTTATGGCGAAATTCTAATCATTTCGAACAAGCTGTCCTCTCAACTTGCCTTTTAATTTCAAGGAGTCCTCTCAACTCGCTTGATATTTTCGTTTATTAAGACTGTCCTCTCAACTCATCTTAAAATTTTTAATTGTCCTCTCAACTTACTTGATATTTTCGTTGATATGCTATGGCGGTCCTCTCAACTCGCTTGAAGCTCTTATCAATAAATTTTGGCTGTCCTCTCAACTTTCCTTTCAATTTTTAGCTGTGCTCTAAACTCTTTTGAAATTCTTTTCAACAAGTTTATGCTGTCATCTCAATTCGCTTTTCAGCTTCTAGCTGTCCTCTAAACTCACTTGAAAATCTTATCAATATATTCAAGCTGTCCTCTCAACTCTCCTATTAAGTTCAAACTGTTCTATCGACTCGCATGCTTTCCTATAAATATCTCAGGATGTTATTGAATCAAAGAAATTGTTCTAAGTTTAAGGCAACTTTTTTTGGAACAAATGAGATTATTTTTTTATTATCTCAAAATCAACAGCAATTTTGCTTGTTTGTCGGTATTTTCCCTGGAACAAATAATTTTTTGCTGCTGTAAGTTATGACTGCCACTGTGTATACAGCATTAATTGAGAAAAATATCTTTCAATATGCTTTCCGTATTTCATCTCTATTTTTTTTCTTTTTTTTTGGGATTTTGAACCTATAGGTTTATTCATCCCCAATTTCATCTCTATGTTTGAGTTGTTTTATTATAGTTGTTTTCTTTAACATTAGTAAATTTGTGAAGCTCAAAACATTTGTTCATTTTTTTCAATAATGTCAACTTCATTTCCTGATGTGATTAGCATTGAAAGAGCACTTCAAGCGTTACCGAGATGTTAGCCTCAATGAATTACCGACCACCGAGCTATTGGCTGATGGAGCGTGCTTCAATATCTCTTTCTTGGCGAAAAAAAAAACCCAGCGAATAGAACGAAATAAAAAAGCACACCAAAACGTCAGAACTGACAGTAAGAAACGACAATTCAGTCCAACAACCGTTCAATTTGGGCTGCTAACCATTTGCTGGTGCTGTGGTAGGTTCCTATACCTACCTATATTCCACGTAGAGGACACTATGAAGAATCGATTTGGCACCTGGAATTGAATTGAATTGGTCCCGCTGAATTATGGTTAACCATTTCTCATTCTGGACGATCGCTGCTGCTCTTCATTCTCGCCGGAATGTTAGATTGCAACTATATAACGCTTTTCATTTGCTTCACATGTTTCTACAAACGTTAATAGACACTTTTCCTGAATAAATAGCAAAAAAGTTATTTTTGCAACAATTTGTAAAATGTGGATTTTTTCAGCACGAGTCGTAAATTTATCGGACAAGACTTGCCGAGTTGGTTAATGACGTCGAGTGCTGAAAAAATCGAGCTTTTCAACGAGTTGCATGAAAATATTTTTATGGAAATAAAAAAAATCTATTAAAGTCGCAAAAATGGCAAGAGACAAAAAAAAAGAAAAATTATTAAATGTTAAAAATTAAACTCATTGGATTTACTCAAGTATGATTTCTTCGTTTCAAAAACCAACAAAAATTTTTGAGGTTGTAAATTAAACCACAATAAGGAATGGGAGCTTTAAAAATTAATAAATCTAGACATTTTCGCTTGCAGTGACCTAACACAATTCTCCATCCTACCTCTACGAGAAGAATCGTTTCTCAATAACAACTTAAAGATTAAAGAACCCCGCACCGAGCTTGAATCAAATCACCTCAATCGAGTTTCACACTTTGTCCCAATTTCAACGTTTTGACTTCTTGGTTTCACCATTTAGAGGAAGCAGCATCCATTTAAGCCATAAGCTGCTACCGACACTGACTGCAGAAGGTAAGAAATGCTCTCGAAGACCGTACATGTATGATCAACAAAGGACCTTGCAGTCGGTAATGGGATTTTAAACTTACATGAAACGTAGCTCACTGTATCTGTTACTAGGGGAGAAGGAGGGTTTTGATAGCAGGTGAGCAAATAGTTCACATTCCTGAAGAATAAAATCTGATCCACCAGAATGAGTGCCCCTTCGTTACTCACTCACGTCTTTCCATGGAAGGGTTGCAGGGAGAAATGGTTTATGTACGTTTAATTTTAATTTGAAATCGAAACACATTTTTCAGGGAAAATTCAAATTAAAAAAAACTAAAATTTTGAGATTTGAAATTGATAGGAAGTAAATCAATACTATGTAAGAACTTCATAGGTCATTCCAGGACTATGCCACTCATCTAGCTTCTAGAACAGCTCCTAAAAAAACTTTCTCTACTTAGCTTTGGGAAGACTGGCAAAATTGTGTTAGGCACTTTAGGATTCGTCTGTTTTCGTATCCGGGATAGTTTCAAAGTGTACAATTTCATCTATCATTGAAATGGACAGCACACGGAGGAAACTTTCCTAATGAACTGTGATCGTCATCCAGAAGTACTGCCCAAATACTTCTTAAGTATGATGTAGGCATCCGACCACAATTTAATCTGATAAGGCATGTGTAATGAATGAAGCGCAATTCAATTTAGAAGCATACATATTCTGAATAACCAGACGCAGAAAGACGGGAATGAAAAAAAAAACATTATCTGTTTCTAATTAATTTGACTATCTCCCGTCCCCGGGTTTAAATCAACGTCAGAATCCCCGGGAGAGCATCGCCAATAGCTACAGCAATCAATTCAATAATGCCAATCAGAGAGGCATTATCAAATAATCACTTAAATTTATTGCCACTGATTGATTCATCCGCGATTCATTTGCATTTGCCAAACGATCGGGCTCGGGCTGCCGTCACATCTTGGTTCACATTTTCCGCGAGGCATCTCGGAGAAGAAGAACCATTTTGTGGCTGGGACAGCTTTGCCAATTTTCCCAAGCAAGAAGAATTGCAATCAGTGCATCGCATCAGTCCGATGCAATCCTATCTGTGGCTGGCTGGAGGTATCTGAATAAACCATCACCCGCCGCCAGTTTTCTCTGTCTCGATCCGAACGGAAATGATTATCGTTCTTTGGCAAGAAGACAAATTTACATCAAAGTCTTAGTTTAACTTGGGTGGGGTTGGAAAAGTGCCGTGGGGGTCCCTTGATTGGCAGAAAAAGTAGCAATATTCCTGATTGTGGCTGGTTCAACCCTAAATCCCCCGGTCATGGTGAGAAGGAGGGGTTTAAAAACTTTCCAGTTGCCGACAATCTGCTTTGCAACAGTTTCACAACATTTCCGTGGGTTTTGTTTTAAGCGGCAGCATTGGTGGAAAAATAGTTTTTTTTTTCGTTTTCGACAGATGAAGAGAAATTTTATCTTAAACAACGATTGTTTTTTTAAAGAAGGGGATAATGTTTGGAAAAATAGCACAGAAATATCCACATTTTACAATTCCTTTAAAAGTTTTATTTCTGTCTTTTTCAAGATTAAAGTATAAAAATGGTAACAAATTATCATAAAGTTCTCTCAAAATAATTGAAAATATCATGAAAATGAGAGAAGACGATTGTTAAGTGCAAATATTCAATCTGACAATGAGAGTTCCTATCGGATTCGCAGAGAACACCTATTTTGCAGGACAGCCGTCCGGAATACTTGAAATATGTCCTGCCCAGCGAATCTGTTCAGCCTTCTGGATACTAGGTTCGCCGTAAAGTCACGCGAGCTCGTGGTTCATCCTTCGCCTTCACATTCTGTTCTCCTGCACGCCGCCAAAGATGGTTCTTAATACTCGTGGGTCAGATACTCCAAGTGTGCGCAGGTCCTCTTCGAGCAATATCCACGTCTCGTGCCTGTAGAGGACTACCGGTCTAATGAGCGTCATGTACAGGTTACACTCCGTGCAAATGTTCTGTATTCTCGATCGCAGTTACTTGTGAAGTCCGTAATAGGCACAACTTCCGCTGTTCATTAGCCGCCGGATCTCACGTTTTATGTCGAGAAAGACTATTTCTAGCTCGTCGCAATCGATCGTCACTTTGTAAAAACGGGACAGGTGGGTCCTTCCTGCTTCGCATTTCAGTTATTACGGTAGACCTTCTCCACCGCCGCTGATGATCTGCCGACTATATCAATGTAATCGGCAAAGCAGATAAGTTGACTGGATCTGTTGAAAATCGTGCCCCGCATTTCGCCCACTGCTCGTCGAATAACACCTCCCAAATGGCGCCACATTGAACATCATGCAGAACAGACCGGCGGCTTTGAATTTGATGAATAGGTGGTACGTAGGTGCTTGGTGTTCACGGCATTTTTGGAGGATGTGCCGTAGTGTGAAGATTTGGTCCGTCGTAGACCGTCTTTTCATGTGGCCTTATGACTTCCCACGAATCTGCTTGCTGGTGACGATATGTGGTGGAGTATGATTCGGGACAAGACTTTGAAGGCGGCGAAACGGACAGTGATCGGTAGTTCTCACAGTTTACTTTGTCGTGCTTCTTGTAGATGGGGCATATTACCCCTTCTTCTAATTCTCCGGTTCCATTCGGATTAGTTCAGCTGCGATGCCATCCTTCTCAGCAGACTTGTTGATATTCAGCTTGAGAATGGCTTCCTTAACATCACTCACCGTTTTGAGTTGCTCCCCTACGTCTTTTGATACACAATTTATGAAAAATAAGCTGTTGGGACTCAACTCTTTGACTGTATTTTGAGGGGCATTGCGAACGACCACTGGTTGCCCGCTCCCGTTGTGGAATTGAGCCGAATAGTGCAACCACCTGTCAAGGGGGTCAGAACAAGCTTGTAAAGGCTATGGCTCTTTTTACAGAGGCACTAGAGGCGCTACTAGAAGAGTAACAGAGGCGGAGAAACCCTCTAAGGCGAATGTCAGTCGCCCGAAACGGATCGATGCCTTCGTTCAAACAAACGGTGAGAAATTAACTCATTACTCCGAGAAGCTATAAGAATGTAAAGAGGAATCGAGGGTCGCCAGGTAATCCAAGACCTGGCACCCTAAAGAAGAGGGCCCGAGACCCGATGGTTCTGTAGGACCCTGGTCAATTGAAAGGCAAGGACGACAGGCCCAACGAGGAAGCGCCCTCCGAATGGCAGACAGTGACGCGTAAACACCGTAAGAAGTGAGCTACGAAATCAAACTCCAAGCCCAAGAAGCAGCGAAGCCGCGTAAGGGAAAAAACGTGAAGCTATCGTAGTTAAGCGTCAGAGGGTACGTACGCGGACGTGCTTCGTCAGATACGGACCAACGTCAAGCTTGCTGGACTAGGCGAAAACGTGAGGAGGATCCGTCGTACTCGTTCCGGTGAAATGATCCTCGAGTTGCAACAAAGTTCAGCAACAAAGAGTGCATCCTTCAAGGTGCTAACGGAGGATGTTCTAGGCGAGAAGGCGGAGGTGCGTGCGCTATGTCACGAAGTGACCATCCGTATCAAAAACTTCGACGAAATAACGACAGAAGATGAAGTCAGTACAGCACTAGTTGAGTAGTGTAAGATCGGCGAAGATCAGATATCGATCCGATTGAGACAGGCTTCTCCCAAATCCGGAACACAGGTTGCAATTGTGAGGCTTCCAGTGGTAGCAGCCAACGGAGCACTCGAGTGCAGGCAGCTAAAGTTGAGATGGTCAGTTTGTCAGATAACCATCTTCCAGCAATCAGAGGTATGCTTTCGATGCATGGAGTACGGCTACAATTCGTTTGACTGCAAGGGAGTTAACAGACGAGGATTATGCAGGGGGTACGGGGAATCCGGTCACATAGCGGCTAGCTGCAGTAAGCCGGCGAAGTGTCTTATTTGCACTGGTGACCATGTAACTGGCAACACCCAAGGTCTACCAAAAGGCGCTAGCAGCGATACCAAGGGCTTGCAAGTAATCCGAATCGACTTCAACCACTGTCACGAAGCACAACAGTTTCTGCGACAGATGGCGGTGGAAGAGAAGCTAGACATAGCGTTAAATAGTAGCAGATCCCTATTATAGAATCCTGAATAGCATTAATTGGGTGAAAGATAGTGCCAATCTGGTCGCAATAGGGGTAACAGGAAAGTTTTCCATACAAGAAGTGGTCACATCGAATGAGGAAGGCTTCGTGATAGCCAAAGTCAATGGGATCTTCTTCTGTAGCTGCTACGCTCCACCGAGGTGGACCTTGGAAAAATTTAGCGCTACGATGGATAAGATAGTCGAGGTGCTCACAGGTCGAGTTATTATCGCGGGGGATTTCAATGCGTGGGCTCAGGAATTGAGTAAATAGTTCCCTTACAAACGCCAGAGGATAGCGTCTACTTGAAACACTTGCAAGGCTGAATGCGGACCTGGCGAACATAGTTAATGCTAAGACCATTTGCTAGTCCCAGATGGGAAAGTAATTGGAAGGTGAGCGAGGACTACACTCATAGCGCCCACTTTGCGAACCGCTATCTTGTGGATAAGAGTGCACAGTCAGTCAGAGGACAGGTAATGGTAGGTGAACGACGCTGAAGGACAAAACAATTAGACCGGAATGTCTATGTCAAGGTGTTGAAGTGGGAGCAAAACCTGTATAACTTGCCGGCGGAAAACCTGACGAAAGTACTCACACGTGCTTGTGACGGAACAATCACGAGGAGAGCTAATCCAAAAAAGCCATATCCACCAGTTTATTGGTGGACTGAGGAAATCGCGAATTTTCGTGCCAACTGCCTTCGCGCTTGGCGAAACATGCAGAGAGCACGAACTCAAACGGAGAGAGACGAGCATAGGCCGCTTTTCAAAAATGCGAAAAAAAAACCTCTGCAAGGCAATTAAAGAGAGTAAAAAGGCATGTTTAAGGAGACTTTGCCTTGATGCCAATGACCGACCATGGGGTGATACCTACAGGATAGACATGGCAAAAACACAAAAGCGGTAGAGCACCACCTAAAATGTGGCCCAAGAAACTGAGGGAAATAACGAGAGAGCTGTTCCCTCAACATAATATCAATAGCTGGCCGCAAGTCCCGTATGACTGGGATACGAGTGAGGAGGAGTTAATATCGTTAGAAAAACTGCGCGATATCGCAAGATCCCTTCAGCTGGAAAAGGCTCCCGGTCCCCATGGTATCACGAACATTGCAGTTAAGGCCGCGATTATGGAATTTCCCTTAATGTTCCTATCATCACTGCAATTTTGTATTGGGGAAAGGATGTTTCCAGAGGTTTGGAAACGGCAGAAGCTGATTCTGCTGTCCAAACCAGGAAAGCCATTGGGGAACCCATCAGTATACAGGCCAATATGCCTACTGGATACGGTTGGAAAGTTCTGGAAAAGTGATTTTGAATCGTATCCAGCGGTACACCGAGGGCGAAGGCGGATTGTCCCACAATCAGTTCGATTTTCGAAGAGGGCGATGCACAGTCGACGCCGTTCGAACTGTCATCGAAACGGCTATAAAGCCAGACTCAAGAAAGAATAGGGGATCGTTTTTGTACGGTTGTAACATTGGGCGTGCGCAACGCCTTCAATAGTGTCATCTGGGCAGCGATTGCATCTTTGCTTATAAAAATACCCTAATATCTCTGCAAATTAGTGGAAAGCTATTTCCAGAACCGTAAGCTACAATACATGACGAGCGAAATATTTCGGGAAATGGATGTTACAGATGGACTACCGCAAGGGTCGATACTGGGCCCGGTCCTATGAAATATTACGTACGATGAGGTGCTGACATTGAGCCTGCTAGTTGATTGGTTTCGCGGATGACGTCAGAAATCGTCCAGCTAAGGGCTTCAGAGGCTGCAAAAGTGGTAGAGAGCTGCTTGCATTCCAAGAGTTTACAGTTGGCTCACCACAAAATCGAGATGGTCCTGATATCAAATCAGATTTCACCGCAAACAGGCGGGATTACAGTTGGATCATGCACTATCGAATCAAAGCGCGAGTTTAAATGTTTGGGTGTGATGGTTGATGACCGGTTCAGCTTTAAAATCCATATTGAGTATGTGTGCAAGAAGGCGGCAACAGCAACTCACGAGGATAATGGTGAACAACTCGGGGATCCGAAGTAGTCAGTGAAGGATAATATCGAGAGTGGTTTCGTCATCCACGTGATCTTAGCACCCAGAGTAACCAGCAGAAGCTGAACAGTTTGCAAAGGCGAATGAATTTGCGGGTCATCAGTGCATACCACATCGTATCGTCGGAGGCTTCATGCGTTGAAGCGAGAGTCATTTCCATTTCGATTTTGTTGGTGGAGGACTCCTATTGCTACTAAAATAGAGGCACGTAATACGTGAGAACACGAGCCAGAGATAGCTCCACGGCCAACTGGCAGCAGCTGTGGGACAGCTCAGAAAGAGGAAGGTGGACCCATCGTTTGATCCCAAATATCAAGGAGTGGATAGAGAGAAAACATGGCAAAGTGGATATCTACATGCCGCAATATCTGACTGGTGACGTGGACGAGACACCCGAACACGTGGTATTCTATTGTTCAAGACTTGAGGAGGCCAACATATTCGCCACCTGCAGACCAGACACGACAGCAGACAACTTGTTGCAGAAGATGTGTGATGACATCAGCACTAGGCTCGCCCGGGTAATGAATGCAAAGGAGTTGGAGACTGACGTAAATTGCGATCAACGTAGGATAACGTATCTTAACTTTACTAAGCTTAATGAGTTCGAAGCTATCAAATGAACTACGCTTAATAATCAGCGTAGCCGATCGGACCACGACGTGAAGATGATCTCGGACGGTCAGGATGATATTAAATTTAAATTTGAACTTCTAAGCGAGTGTTGAATGCGTAGCGCATATGCGTGAATTATACCCCCTTCCGATTCCTAAAATTCCTTCTTCGAATTTAACACCTGGTTAGGGATGCTGCCTGGAATGCCAAGACTCTGGGTTTCACTCATTTTAGTGGGTTGTGCCAACGTAAGAACTTTTAACTACACAAATAACACACGACGTATTACAGGACACGACACTTAACGTTCTTACTAATGGAAAAAAGGAACTAAAATTAGCTTTTTGTCGACCGGTTTCGGGCTCGATGTTACCCATCTACAGGACGATGTCCGACTGATTGCGTAGAAGAAAAGCACTAACACAGCATCATACTGTCACACAGTATTTGTCGAAGAGGGGTTGGTTTTTATACATTGTTGTTTGCCAAGTTGAAAAGGGGCGAAATGATAGGCGCGTCATCCTCGTTCGGCCTCTCTGAAGTCGTGATGTACATCGATTCCCAGGCATTTAAATGTGACGCTTTTCGAACACATTTTTTTGAATTTCACCTTTTCCCAATCTATGGAATGGTTGAATTCTGATGCATGGGCGGCTACACTGGATTCGTTGGATCTGTTGTTTTCTACGGCGTTTTTATGCTCCTTTATCCGAGTTTTAAATTTGCGCCTTGTTTGGCCAATATAGACCGCCGGGTACGCCTCGCGAGGTATCTCGTAGATACCAGATCTTTCCCCCGGAGGCACCTTATTCTTTAGTGAAACCAAACAATCTTTTAGGGTGTTGGAACTTTTGTAAACCACTTTCAAACCGTGGTTGGAGAGGATCTTCCGAATACCATTGGTCAGTGCAGTGGTGGGTGGAACGGCAAACTGACCCTTTGGGATTCTGCCTTTTCTGGTTTGAAAGTGGTGGCATTACTTCGGAACCTTTTTCTTTCGTGTTTGCGTAGGATTTTATACACGAATTCTTCATCATTACCGTTCAGATTGGCTGCCAATAAAATCCTTTCTTTTTCGCTTTCAAACTCGCTGTTTTCCATCGGTATGTTGAGCAAACGGTGTGCCATTGAATGAAACGCAGCTTGTTTTTGTTCACCAAAATGATTTGAATCTACCGTTATGTAGCGATCGGTTGATGTCGGATTTCGATAGATTCCAAATTTCACCGTGCTATAATCTTTTCTGGAGATGAGCAGGTCGAGAAAAGGGAGTTTTCCATCCACTTCTTTTTCGACGGTGAATTTGATCGAGCTGTGTTGGCTATTCAAGAGCTCAAGAGTTTGTGGGAGATATCGTTCTTTTACTGTGGCGAAGATATCGTCGAAGTAGCGCCACCAAACTCGGGGGAAAAGTTTTTTCCTTTTTTCGAGATCGCCTTCAAAATCGCTCATGAACAGCTCAGCGAGCAAAGGGGATAGTTTGCTTCCCATACTGAGGCCAAAGGTTTGTTTGAAGAATCTCCCCCGGAATATAAAATAATTCTGGTTCATACATACCTCAGCTATGGTCACGTACGCTTCTATACAATTTGGTGGTGCTCTGCGTTTTTCCAAATGTCTCCGAAGGCTGCGTAAGGCGTCAGGAATGGGGACGCTAGGAAAAAGTGCGGAGACGTCAAACGAAACCAAAATCTCACCTCGACGCACTTTGAAATTTTTGAATACGTCGTGTGTTATTTGTGTACTCTGGGTTTCCTTTCCCCTTCTTAGTTGCACGATTTGCTTGCGCAACTCAATCGGCTCCGCCCGAACACGACGATGATGAGCAGCTTTCCCTCTAGCTGCTACTCTCCCTGACTGCGGCTTCGGCTTGACGAACGGGACAGCGTTTTTAATGGCCTCGGCTCGTCGCGCGTCGCTTGCTGATTCGTCGATGGGTACCTCCCCGCTCTCCCACTTCGGACCGCTTTCCTTCTTTGGATTGTTCTCCTCCGGCTCGCACGTTTTCTTTACTAGGCTCAATAACAAAAAGGGATTATTTTTTGTTTACTGCTTAAAATTAATGTAATCGAGCCAATCTGATAAATTTAATGCTAATATTCTGTATGAAAATTATATTGATTAATTTAAGATAAAAAAATAAAATAATTAAAAATGATAAAAAAGAATTATTTATTGGAATAGTGTCAAAAGAGAATGGTTTAGGGCGAATGTTGCCAAAATCGAATGTTGCTTAAATCGAACGGGGTCTGTATTCAGCCAACAGCCAAACAGTTTTTTTCTGGTACAAGCTCTAGTAAAAACTTTATTTAAACCCACTTAAACCTTGTAATTTTTTTTCTTACAAGATAAGTGTTAAATTTTTGAGAATATTCGATTTTGTCTAACCATTATTCTAATGTAAAATATGCAAATGAACCGTTAAATTGATAATTTGTAATAATTCGCATTTGTTGTCCGAGGACGCTTGAGTTTCAGACTGCTCCAGTAGTAAAATTAAATTGAAGTTACGTGGCCGCGTTTCTGAATAATTAGCCAACAGTTGTGTAGCTTTATTTAATTAGCAGCCAGCGGAAAGCCTCTGTAATCTGGGAAATTTATTAAGTTGTTGACGTTACCGGAATACCACCACCCCACGACGACCATACACCGGAGGGGAACAAATTTTGTCAAGGTGTCTCAACCCGGGGACCAAGATTGTTTCCCGGCTTCTTGGAAACAACCGAAGGTCACGAAAGCCAGCCACCCCGCCCGGATTGCTAGTCAGCTTCATATTTCGTTACTCCTATAGATTTATTTTCCAGATTCGAACTTGGCCGATGCTATCGAACTCGAACGGGTTTCGTGAGAAGGGTTGAAGAATTTTCCGTTGCCTTATTATTGAATGGATTGGTTTCCTTCACCGGGGAAAGGAACGAACGTGTCAGAAATGAGAAATATGAAAACATGATTTGCTTCTCAAGATGTCAATTGGGAAACGAATCCATTGTGATGTTTCGAAGTTGACTTGATTTTTCATAACGGAAGGCTGGAATCAATAACAGGTTTAATTGTGATTTAAGATGATATTTATTGAACATGAAATTTAAAAATATCTTCTAATTTCTGAACGGTGAAATGCTGTAAGGTCTGTGAATTTTGAATTGACGTTTCGATTAAAGTCTTAGTGTGCAAATTTGACACTCTTGATTTAAACCACTGAATATCTCCTATTGCTCAACCGTTATGTTTACAATTTATAGCTTGTAAACCTTTCAAGTGCTTTTAACATTAGGGGAGAATGAGGATACTTGATCCCTGGGGATACTTGATTCCTTAGCTATATCTCGAAACTGGAATGTCTTACAAAGATCAAATGTTCTAGAAAAATGTGCCAAAATGAGCAAAATAACATTGCTTGTAGTTTAAAATTTTTTAACAAAATAATTGTTTGAGTAATTGAACTTTGTTTGAAAAATTTCACAAAATGTAACTTGAAGATCTTTTTTCATCACTTTAAAATGTTCCTTACATGGGAAAATCATGAAAAAAATATTCGTTCCAATATATCAATCGTTCGAGCGTAAAATGAACTTCATAATGCCATATTTTCAAAGTAATGGAAAACTCTCAACTTTTTTCAGAAAAAGTTTTCTAAAATGTTGATTATGGGTACAATTGATCCCCTAGAGTTGGGAACAATTGATCCCCCCTTCCAAACGGCGTATTCTTCTTCTGAATTGATCGATATGATTGCTGAAGAAAAGAGCAAAAATAATTATTTTTCTCTTAATTATAAAAAATAGCGCCTTTAAGTATGCAATGTTATTAGCGTTGAGACAAAGTTATAGAATTTTCTTCTTATGTCTGCTATAATTTGTGAAATGAGAACAAACATGACCAAAATAGTCAATTAACATTCTATCTTGGGGTTTTGTTTGATTTTTATATAAGGATAAGGGCTTCCTGAATAAAAGATCAAGTCTCCTTCAATAGGGGATCAAGTCTCCCCTAACTTCAGAAAAATCGCAATTTTTTTACTCCCACGAAAATGCTTCTAGTTCATCAACGGGTTCAAGTATCGTTCTAATTTTTGAAGCATTTAAACTTGAAGTTACAAGCTGTCAGAAAATGTCAAAGACGGCGAGTTGCTAAATTTTTCCAAAAAGATATGGTGAAAATAAGGAAAGGGGATCGAGTATCCCCACTCTCCCCTACTTAAATATAGTGTTCGGAAATTACTTTTTCTTCTACAATAACTTACACCCGGCACATAAAAACTTCAAAATGAAGTGCCACAATATAACCATGTGTAGGGGAGATGAGGGCATAACGAGCACCCAGGGCATAATGAGCACTCCTTTTTTCTACATAAGTACGTATTTTCTTAAACAAATTTTCATAAGGATTTGTTTCCTATTACCCACAGTATTAATTTTTCACCAAAAAAGAAATACAGTAAGGTTTTTTTTACACTGATATACGTACCGCGTAAAAAAAAACCGTGTAAAAAAAAACCGTGTTAATTCCCGAAAACCGTGTAAAAAAAAAACCGTGTTAATTCCCGAAAACCGTGTAAAAAAAGACCATTCGAATTCTGCAGCTTTGAAGTTCTGACACTTAAGACCTGAGACCTGAGACTTGAGACATAAGACCTGGACTTGAAAATGTAGACTAGAGACATGAGACCTGAGACTTTAGACATGACACCTGAGACCTAAGTCCAGAGACCTGAGATCTGAGACATGAAACCTGAGACTTGAAGAATGAGACCAAAGACATGGGACATTAGACCTGAGACCTGAGACTAGAAACCTAAGACATAAAACACGAGACCTGATACCTGAGACATGGGACATGAGACCTGAGACATGAGACTTGAGACTTAAGACATGACACCTGAGACCTGAGACATGAGACAAGAGGCATGAGACATGAGATATGAGACCTGAGACCTGAGACATGAGACATAAGACATGAGACCTGAGGTATGAGACAAGAGCCATGAAAGATTAGACCTGAGACATGAGACTTTAGACCTGAGACAAGCTACTAGTGTTATTACCGCGAAAAATTATATAAGCTTCGATTACAACTTGCGACCCCTCTAGTGAAAGGGTTTGACTTGTAGGTGACGAAAAACAGTGTCGCGAAATCGCTAGTCCAAGCTACTAGTGTGAGTACCGCGAAATATTAGTTTAGCTCCGATTTCAACTTTCGACCGGTCAAGTGAAAGGGTTTGACTTGTAGGTAACGAAAAATAGTGTCGCGACTTCGCTAGTACAAGCTACTAGGATTAGTACCGCGAGAAATTAGTTAAGCTCCGATTTAGACTTGCGACCCCTCTAGTGAAAGGGTTTGACTTGTAGATGACGAAAAATAGAGTTGCGATTTCGCTAGTACAAGCTACTAGTGTTAGTACCGCGAGCAATTAGTTAAGCTCCGATTTAGACTTGCGACCCCTCTAGTTAAAGGGTTTGATTTGTAGGTGACGAAAACAGTGTCACGAAATCGCTAGTCCAAACTACTAGTGTTAGTACCGCGAAATATTAGTTTAGCTCCGATTTCAACTTTCGACCGGTCAAGTGAAAGGGTTTGACTTGTAGGTAACGAAAAATAGTGTCGCGATTTCGCTAGTACAAGCTACTAGGATTAGTACCGCGAGAAATTAGTTAAGCTCCGATTTAGACTTGCGACCCCTCTAGTGAAAGGGTTTGACTTGTAGATGACGAAAAATAGAGTTGCGATTTCGCTTGTACAAGCTACTAGTGTTAGTATCGCGAGAAATTAGTTAAGCTCCGATTTCAACTTTCGACCCGTCAAGTGAAAGGGATTGACTTCTTGGTGATATTGGTTACAGGGGGTAATCTTGAGAATCCGGAGAATTGAATAGTATTTAAAGTGCATGTTTTATATTTTGTATCACGTTTTGTTTTAATAACTGGCAAAATAAATCAAAACGCGCAATCAGAAGCTGCAGCACCCAGCTGAAAATTGAGTAAAATCATCATTCTAGAGAGCTCTGAGAGCTGTGAGCCCGTGCGTTTTTTGATTGTTTGAAAATTTGAACAAGATGCTACAAATTATCGAAAATTTTTATCAAACATCGCATTCTTTGAAAAATTAGCGGTTAATGAAAATATAACTTCAAAATTTTTATCCATCCAATCATGAATTTTTATGATTTCAGCTAGTAGAATTTGTTACAGTATTTTTCACCCCTAACTGTTTGTTGAACCCTCATGCTTTTTTCCATAAAATCATTTATGGTTAAAAAAATATAAAATTTAATTCGAACAAAGCCAAAAACTACTGCAATTGGTGCTTCATGCATTACGACATTACAAATACATCACAACTTGTGGAACCAATAATTTTTCTGACTACCTCAATTTTATGTGCAATCAACTTTAAAACTTTTTTGTACAAACGGTATGATTATCTGCGGAAATAATGTTTTTAAAGGCCATTGAAGTTGAAAACTGTTGCATGATGCACCAGATGCACCAGACGGTATCTCTGTTTAAAAGACATACGTTGTCTATGGCGATTTAGGCTTTGTAGACTGAATTAATTACGTTGAAAATTTAAGATTAACATTTAACTCCAATACCGAGATAGGAATCGAACCCATGCCATCAGTGGACCAGCGATTACCGTCTTACCACGCTAACCACTCGACCAGCGAGACGTATCTCACAACTAACCTTGAGTTCTGTTTGCTTCAAACACTTTAACTTAATAGGTCGCAGATTGAAATCGGAAATGAAACTTCTTTCTACCGGTAATAACACTAGTAGCTTGTACTAGCGAACTCGCGACACTATTTTTCATCACCTAAAAGACAAACCCTTTCATTTGACCGGTCGAAAGTTGAAATCGGAGCTAGACTAATTTCTCGTGGTACTAACACTAGTAGCTTGTACTAGCGAAGTCGCGACACTATTTTTCGTCATCTACAAGTCAAACCCTTTTACTAGAGGGGTCGCAGGTTGAAATCGGAGCTAAACTATTTTCTCGCGGTACTAATCCTAGTAGCTTGTACTAGCGAAGTCATGACACTATTTTTCGTCAACTACAAGTCAAACCCTTTCATTAGAGGGGTCGCAAGTATAAATCGGAGTTTAACTAATTTCTCGTGGTACTAACACTAGTAGCTTGTACTAGCGAAGTCGCGACACTATTTTTCGTCATCTACAAGTCAAACCCTTTTACTAGAGGGGTCGCAGGTTGAAATCGGAGCTTAACTAATTTCTCGCGGTACTAATCCTAGTAGCTTGTACTAGCGAAGTCGCGACATTGTTTTTCGTCATCTGCAAGTCAAACCCTTTCATTAGAGGGGTCGCAAGTATAAATCGGAGTTTAACTAGTTTTCGCGGTACTAACACTAGTAGCTTGTACTAGCGAAGTCGCGACACTATTTTTCGTCATCTACAAGTCAAACCCTTTCACTAGAGGGGTCGAAAGTTGAAATCGGAGCTAAACTAATTTTTCGCGGTACTAATCCTAGTAGCTTGTACTAGCGAAGTCGCGACACTAGTTTTCATCACCTACAAGTCAAACCCTTCTATTACAGGGGTCGCAAGTTGAAATCGGAGCTTAACTAATTTCTCGCGGTACTAACACTAGTAGCTTGTACTAGCGAAGTCGCGACACTGTTTTTCGTCATCTGCAAGTCAAACCCTTTCATTAGAGGAGTCGCAAGTATAAATCGGAGTTTAACTAGTTTCTCGCGGTACTAACACTAGTAGCTTGTACTAGCGAAGTCGCGACACTATTTTTCGTCATCTACAAGTCAAAACCTTTCATTAGAGGGGTCGCATGTAGAAATCGGAGCTAAACTTGTTTCTCGCGGTACTAATTCTAGTAGCTTGTCTCCGGTCTCAGGTCCAAAGTCTCTTGTCTCAGGTCTCAGGTCTCATGTTTCATGGCTCTTGTCTCTTGCCTCAGGTCTCATGTCTTATGTCTCATGCCTCATGTCTCATGTCCCATGTCTCAGGTCTAAAGTCTCATGTTTCACGGCTCTTATCTCATGCCTCAGGTCTCAGGTCTCAGGTCTCATGTCTCAAGTCTCATGTCTCAAGTCTAATATCCCTTGTCTCAGCTTCCAGGTCTCAGGTCTCATGTCTAATTTCTAATGTTTCATGTCTCAGGTCTCATGTCTCATGTCTCATGTCTCATGTCTCATGTCTCAGGTCTCAGGGCTCAGGTCTCAGGTCTCAAGTCTCAGGTCTCAGGTCTCAGGTCCCAGGTCTTAGGTCTCATGTATCATGTTCTTAGTCTAAGAGATAAGATTTTCCCAACTTCAAAAAGATTCTAAGTGTTTTCCGTTGAAAAGGACTTAGAATATTTTCTCTCAAAAACCATGTTAATTCGCGAAAACCGTGTAAAAAAAACCGTGTTAATTCCCGAAAACCGTGTAAAAAAAGCCGTGTAAAAAAAAACCGCGTAAAAAAAAAACCGTGTAAAAAAAAACCTAGGTGTATACCTTTCATCTTTACAGAAAAATTAAATAATAACCAGCTAGGTTCTCAAGTGACGAAAATATTATAATTTTTGAGCACCACGAAATAAGCTTTTATGACCTTAAAATCATCTTGATCTGAAATGTACGCTCTGCAACATGATCTACACATTGTTTCTCAATTTTCAACATCATAAAATTTTTGATTTTTCACTTTAATCAATTTTTAAACGCTTTTTTACTTTAATTTGTTCACTAGAGGCGAACAGAGCACTATCAATGAAGGCATAATGAGCATTTTCTGCCGGGGAATCTAGCAGCGAATTCAACTCGATGAAGTCAACTGAATAATAAAGCTACAGCCTGGTGTGTTTCGTCTGTCGATTTGGCCTATTGGTAAGGTGTCGGTGAGGTAATCAGTAGACTCGAGTTCGATTCCTGTTCGAGGGGATTTTTTTTTGCACATACCATTCATGATTGATTTTTTTTATTGTTACATTATACGGCTAATAGCATCAAAGCATCATCCGTCAAACAAAACACCAGAAACATAATGTATGAGCATGTTTTAATTCTTTGAATTCTACAAACACACCTAGATTATTTTGTTATTGTTTTGTTTGATGAATCTTCGCCTCACCGTTTAGTGCAATCATGATCATGAATGATAAATGAAAAAAAAAAATACCTCGACCAGGAATCGAACTCGACCCTACTGATTACCTTTCTGACATCTAACTAATAGGCCAAATCGTCAGACGATTTAAGTCAAGCTGTAGCTCTATTACTCAGTTGACTTCATCGATCGAATTTGCTGCTAGAATCCCCGGCAGAAAACGCTCATTATGCCTTTATTAATGGTGCTCATACTGCCTCGGGGGGTTTCTCATTATGCCTCTACAGTGACTGGTTTTCAGTTTTCGGCAAAAATTTTTAAAATGCATTTTAAAACGTTTTTATCTACTTTTTCAAGTTTCATCCAATTAGGCAATAGACTATTTGAGTGTCTGAACACAAAACAATGATGTAATTTACATATTACAGCTGTTCTCTATGGTTAAATAAGGGTTTTCCATAAGGTGGCCATTATGCCCCCATCTCCCCTAAAAAAAATAAACTTATTTTTACGTTATTCAAAGTAAAAAAAAAGGCATACATGACCAAGTAAGCCGAAGTTGGGGTCTTTGCGTTAATTATTATATTTTTGATTTTTTAGGATTATCCGTTTTTTTATGAATTTTTGCCACTGCGGATACTTTTAGTTTTGGTCATTTTATGCCTTTCCTACAACTAGGTATAGTCCTACAAAGTTGGACCAGTTCTAGCGTAGATAATTCAACGCTTATTTCATGATTTTCGAGATGTCTTGGGCAGGTTAGGAAGTTTAGTCAAAACTGCTTTCTTCCGTCCTTAACATCTCTTTTGTCAACCTTTCTGTCAATAGGATGCAGTGAGATCGCCATTGTGTAGATAGGAAGAATGTTGATGTGTTCTATAGTATTAGGAAAGTTTGCATGAATTCTTCCAGGTTCTTGCAAAGTTGCAAATAAAGATCGATTTAATATTTAGTAATCGTAGTCGAAGGAGTTCGAATCCGGAATGCTTGAAAGCCCAAGTTCCTTAGGCCAAAACTTCATACTCTTCTCCAGCCAGATTTGGGTCCGTTCCAATTTATGGCTTGGGCTCCATGATGTTGGAAATCAAGATTCTCGGGTTCACTGATATTTGCCCAAATCCACGGAAGCACCTGATTCTTCAAAATCTCCATGTAGACTTCAGTAGCTTTTAAATAGCTTTTCCTCCAGCATTTATGAAAACAGGAGGTATCTTCAGTTTAGTCGAAGCAACCGCTCCAAATATCATAACTCCGGTGGGAAACTTGATAGGAAACTAGAATTTCACATTCTCTGGAACATTCTTTAGGGATGAAATATACCGATCCCTACGTGAATTGGACACCAGATCAATCGATAAATCAGCTGCTTCTTCTTAGACTCAGAAAGAAATCGCTATGAACGCTTTTGCCACAGTGCTATAATTCGTTCTATTATCAAAAGGCGCTCTGCTCTTTGCCCTGGATTATGTATTTAAGTCATCTTTAACCCTGCGTCGCGTGGAAGAATTCGAGATATTGGCTTCTTTAGCCAGCTTCTGGATTGATATTACTGGATTCCGTTTCACTTTCGTCACTGTCGTATTAAGAAGAGAACAATTCACGCGGTAAGCAGTCGTTAGATAGCCGCCGCAATTTGATTGTTAGCTTTTTGGGCGAAAAACAAACTGGTCACGATCTCCTTCGTGTACATATTGCTGTTATAGCGAACACTTTACTACTGCATTGTTTACGTTAATTGACAGATGAAGCAATGATCACATTGACAGGACACTAAGAACAAAAATTCGACCATTTTCTGGTTAATTTATTTGGCAAATTTTGCAGGTTCGCAATGCGACGGTAGGTGACAAACCTACCATTTTTTCGATACAAATGCCCTGTAGGAAAAATGTACCTGTATAGTCCGATTTTATCGTAGGAATTGCCTTTTTTTGTTTAAAGTTGGGTGGCACTTTCTAACTGGGATAGCATTTCTCCAAATCGATCGATGCGCACCCTGGAATCAATATTGCGTACTGTTGGAAAAATTATCCAACAAACCAAATCGAGTGTCCAGTCAGTATAGTCAGTGGATGAAGGTTGGAGCTAATACACTCTCAACAAAAAAAAAAAAAAAAATAATAATTTCAAAAATGGTCAAAACCAAACCAAAACAGTCTGCTAAACATTTTTGTATTTTTTATGGGTCATACTGTATATCGCAATACTACAAGGAAATAACTTTTCTATCATGTCAATAAAAATACAATGTTATGAACATATTCATACATTTTCATGTAAGTCCAAATGTGAGTAAAAAAATTACACTAGAGTCGTTCAGTACAAACGCACAGAACCAACATCTACGCTCGTTTCAGAACCAACATCTCGTATCAAAATGCCCATCAAGGTGGAGTCCTAAACAAAATCACACATTTCACCGATTAAGCTGGATCGTAGAGCATTCGTACACAGGAAAAAAAACTTTCCACTTTAAACTGAAATGTTCCAAATCTAATTTAGCCCACTCGTGAGCACCCGAGAAAAAGGCCAACGATGTTACTGGGCGCTTTCCACTGCCCTTCCTCTCCTCTCTTCCTTTTTGATGCCCCAAGTGGCCACCAGTTTCCCTACCGTTGCCGTACAGAATTAAAAAAAAAACACACACACAAAACCATACCATTTCATTCCGAGGGAAAAACATGGAAAGTGTATTTTCTCGACATATTCGCAATGTGCCAAAAAAGGTGGCTCTCTGCCTGGCAGCAAAATGCCACCTTTTGCCTTCGTTTGCTCTCTCTCGAGCAAACATTCACCTTCGTTGATTTACACGGGCTGCACTGTAAGGGTGTTTCGCGTAAAATGGGTTGGTGAATCATGTTTTATGCAATTAAATTTTAAAGATAACTCAGAACTCATTTTAATGTCTAACTAATGAATAGCACGGAAAAAATACCCCAAGTTTAATAGAACAAAAGATATCGACTCAAAACCACCATCCCGATCCAAAGAACTTTAACTCATCTCAAACCGTAGAATTTTGGAACACCCTTAAAAAACAAAACTCAAAGGAGTGCTCAAACAAACTTCTACACTCGAAATATATCCTTGCACTTTTTTTTTGGTTCCTTGCTAAGAGTAAGTATCACATTACACACGGTTCGTTACATGGTTTTCCGGAAACAGGGCAAGGTTGCTATTTCAGGTAGGTACTTACTTACTTCTAATGTTGGGATATCGCCGCTGCCTGTAAGGTCGTTGATGATAATAAATGGCGCTAGGGTGTGGGGCCAGATGTTTAATCCTTGTGGTTAAGTTTTGTTATTTTTACCGAGAAATATGTTTTCTTTACTGCTAATATCTTGTAACAAAAAAGCAATGGTAAATTTTCCAATGTTTTCTGGGAAAATCATTCCAAGTTAATATGTTTCTGGTAAAAATCCCGAATAATTTTAGGGGATACGTTTTAATAAGGGCCTTTTTAAGTAGAGCAAGAGTGGATCACTTAGTAGTACCTACATGTTAATAATGGTCATACCTAATATAAAGATGATTTGAAATTTGAAATTTATTTATATCAAATCAACGGAACACATATTGGTCCAAATGATGACTTAAAATTAATATAAAAAAAAGTACTAAGTCTAATTACAGGGTTCTCAATACACTTCAAACTTAACTACGGAAAACATCTCTCGAAACGTCGAATTCGAAGTGCTCAGAAAAACGGCTAAATGTTTTCATTACACCGATGATAGCGCTATTAGCTCCATAATTATTCAAACGAATGGGAATATACAATCGCAGATCTTGTTTTCTAAGTTCACGGGGTCGCACACTTACAGGAATGGCTTCTAGGAGCGTGGGGCAGTAGACTGAGTCGATTTGAGGTCTTTTTGGAATTTCTCAAACCCTGGGGCCTAAAGAGCTTCGTCTTGGTCCAAACTCATCCATGATTTTTTGCAAAATTTTTAAGTATCGTTTACATGAGTAAATTTGAACTTTTAGGTTTGTATGGGAAATAAGAATATTTTGTACTGAAAAATCAACATTATTTTTGTTTCGTCTGTGGAACAGAGCCAGCTGATGGTTTTCGTGCTAATTTACAAAATTCCTAAAGGAAATTTTCCGCTGAACAACTTTGTCGAAGACCGTAACTTCGTATCTTACTAGGAAAAAAAGTTATTAACTGTTTAACAGGGATATGTCTTTTCGCATTGATTAACAGTAAATTCAATTGACATCACTGCTTGAGCCTCGCGAAGTGTTGCATGGAAAGTAGTCACGCAACACCTCGCTAGGCACCCTGCAGGGATGTCAATTGAATTTATTGTTTATCAGTGCGAAAAGACATACCCCTGTTAAACAGCTAATAACTTTTTTCCTAATAGGATACGAAGTTACGGTCTTCGACAAACTTGTTCAGCGGAAAATTTCCTTTAGGAATTTTGTAAATTGGCTCGAAAACCATCAGCTGGCTCGGTTCCACAGACGAAAAAAAAATTATGTTGATTTTTCAGTACAAAATATTAAAATTTCCCATACAAACCTAAAAGTTCAAATTTACTCATGTAAACGTTACTTAACAATTTTGCAAAAAATTATGGATGAGTTTTGGACCAAGACAAAGCTTTTTAGACCCCAGGGTTTGAGAAATTCCAAAATGACCCCAAATCGACTCTGTCTAGTCCTAGTGGAGTAGTCAATTCGCGATGTCCAGAGATCGGCGACGAAGGAAGCTCGTGCTGCGTTTCTGCGGGCTTGAAGAGTGTCTATGTCTATGAGACGGCATCGATGTTCATAGCTTGACAAGTGAAACCGGTCTTGCCAAGGCAGGTGTCTAAGGGCAAATCGCAAGAAGCGCCGCTGTATAGCCTCGATCCGTTCGGCTCCATTCTGGTAGTAGGATCATCAAACAGCTGATAGACCACTCAACAGCAAGGATAGAGCGAACAATACTGCAATACAAACTTTTCAGACAATACACATCCTTGAAGTCCTTGGACACTCGTAATAAGAATCGAAAACTTCTGTAGGCTTTGTCGACAAAGTAGTTTGTGTGTGTCCTGAACTCCAGCTTCCGGTCTAGAATTACACCCAGATCATTGATGTGTTCTACGCGTGCGATTGGCTCATCTCCGAGGAAGTAGTCAGCGGAAAAAGGCTGCCGCTTTCTTGAAAAGCTGATGACTGCACATTTACTGCGATTCAAAGGCAGGCAGTTTATATCACATCAGTGTGCGAAGAGGTTAAATCGATTTTGTAGGAAATCAATATCGTTCTGACCGTTGATGTTGTAAAATAGTTTTAGGTCATCAGCATAGCAAAGCCGTTGAGGAGTGAGAGCGCCTCGTTGAAGTAGATTGAGAAGATAATCGGCCCTAAATGGCTTCCCTGAGGCACACCAGAAGAAGCAGAGAATTGCCTGGAGAAAGAGTCCTCCGTGCGAACTGTTAATTTACGTCCTGATAGGTAGCTCCGGAACCAGTCAAGAAGAGTTCCACAGAAACCCAGGCATTCGAGCTTTCCAATGGCAATATCGTGGTTGACTTTGTCGAATGTCGCAGACAAATCGGTGTAAATAGCGTCGGTTTGAGACTTCGCAGCAAAACTTTCATGCACGTAAGAAGTAAACGTCAGAAGGTTAGTTGTCGTGAAGCGCTTGGGCAAGAATCCGTGTTGATTGTCGGAAAAAATATTCTTACAGGACAAGAATATCGGATCCAAGACCACCAACTCGAATAGTTTGGCTACTGTGCATAATGCCGAGATTCCCCGGTAGTTGTTGACATCTCTCCTGATACCTTTTTTATACACCGGAAACATGTAAGCCTCCTTCCATAGTGGGGAAGATGGCTCTGTCAAGCGAAGCTTGGAAAATAAGCCTAACAGGAGTCAGCAAAACAGGCATGAAACGTTTAATAAAAGTAGCAGGTATTCCGTCCGGACCCGTAGAGAAAGATATTTTGAGCTTAGCTGCTGCTTTTGAGATGACTGCATCCTAAACCACAATGTTGTTTATAGAGAAGCTGAGTGGCGCAATATTCCAGACTGCACTATCCAGATGTTCAGGGGATGTCGATGCTGTATTATCGGTAGACGAGAATTTTTCGGCAAAGAGATCACAGATTCCACGATCAGAGTTTGCCGTATTGTCATCCAGAAACATTTGGTTTGGCAGACCAGGTTCGTTCCGCTGACTTTTAACATGTTTTCAAAACGATTTTGGTCTGGACTTGAGATCACGCTGAACTCGAGCTAGATAGTTTTAGTGACAACGTTTGCTGACTTTTTTGTAAACAGAATTTAGTCTACTTTTTTTTTTGTTTCGATTATAGTCGTTTTACCATCTTTGTGGCATTCGCGACTTCTATTTAGTCTACGATAAATGTCCTTAGTATGGGAGGATCTTGATTTGTTAAAATTTCTGAGGGCACATCTCTCTGCCGTCTTTAGTCGTCGTAGTTCAGTCGTGAACCAAGGAGTCCGTATATTCTCTTCAGTAATGTGTTTTGGTACGTGACGATCGATAGCGTAACTCAAGATGTGCGAAAAGGTTTCGGCCGCAGCGTTGGGATTAGATAAGTCGAGCTCAGATTTCCAACGATGGAATCCAGGATACGAGAAATTTCGTCAAAGTCGGCTTTCTTGAAGTCAAGATGGAACGGTGCTAATTTTGCGACAGGATCAAGTCTAGTGACATCGAGCGAAACCAATAAAGCAGGATGATGGTGTACCGATTTAACGTACGGAACGGGAGCCGAAACAACGGACGGTACACGAGCAGAGATCCAACATCCCGATCAAGAGAGCATATCAAAATAATAACTCAAACGTATCTCACCAAGATATTTACATCTGATTCAGTTATAATTAAGTACTCAAACATTTCGATTTCAAGTTTCTCCAATCTGAATTATATCTTATTCTGATTGACAGACTTGAATGGGGTTGAGCTCATTTTCAATTATCAAGATTTTTTTCGGATTGTCCCAAATTAAAATGATTATATCTTATTTTGATATACGTACAACTTTTTCTGAAACACGGACATCGAAGTCAACGGCCCGAACCGTACGTTTATGAGTTTTGCTCAACAGCTTCTTAAAATTGTTTTGGGAAACCAAAAATGGGGCATGGTTTTAGCAAATAATGTGGTTTATTGACATTCCACTAGAAATTGTTCTCGAAGCACTCATATCTTGATAAGTTATAATTTTGATAGGTTTTGTTCTGCCCAATATCAAACTATGCTATCTGAACGAGATATAATCTTGAAAGAAGCATATCTAAAATTGATATAATTTAGCTATGATCGCATAGATTTTTTGATATAATTTGAGATATTTTAACATCCTACGAGTACTGAATAATAACTCATTTAGATAGGAAAAATATTAGTATCAAAATATCTCATCTTGATATAATTTAGTTTTTCCCTCCTGATCGGGATACGATCGTTTTCGTTTGTCACGCTGTTAATCTGCCGAAAAGTCGTTGTACTCAGGGAGTCTAGTATGACGTTCGATATGGTTGAAAAAGTTGAGCGTACTGGATCCGGATAGAGAAAGCTACTATGGTTGGAGCACCACTTCAAACCGGGCAAATTGAAGTCACCAATCACTAGAATGTCATCTTCGGGGGCACAGAGAGAGCTAACTTTAAATAAGTAGCGCGAAAAAGACGCAACTAGGGCAACATCTCTCGTGCGGTCAGGAGGCCGATACAGATGAGCAACGCTGGGAAATCTGACTTATCGGCAATCAGCACTCCGCCACCGACACTAAATAGTCAGGTCGTTCAGCCATGTTTCCGTGATGTGGCGTAACAGCAACATGAGGTTGCGAGCAGGTAGTCCGCTAGACACGAGATCATACCTCCGACGTTCTGGTAGTACAAGGTTATTGAGTCATAAGTTTCCGAAGCAGAGCTAGATCCCTGAACACTGGAAAAGAGAGTACTATCACAGTACTGCACTGGAAAGGGAGAGTCCATCACGAGGAGGAGGGGCCAACATAAAATGGATACTTGCCTGTAGTTGCAGGCAGGATAACCGCGTCACCAAAATCTAACTCAGGGTCGGGACGACTAATGACGCAGGCGGGAATCAGCGCGACTGAGTCGATGGGCTCAGGGGTCTCCGAAGTGCCTTGGTCGATGCGTCCCGGTGAAGAAGCCCATGAAGAAGCTGTAGTACGATCGTACTCGAAGACAAGCAGCAGGTGATTCAGGTCAGAGCATGCCATGTCTGAGCAGCTGGAAACTAAAATTTCGTCACGCAATGGGAAGGTTCTAAAACAACGTATGTACTTGCCTGAGAATGCAGGCTGGAGAACCTCATCACAACAGAATCAGCGCGACCGAGTCGAAGTGCTCCGAGGTCTCCAAAATGCCCAATTCGTTGCGTCCCGGTGAAGAACCATTGTCGGTGCGAAGAAGAGCAGATGTAGGGTCGTCGTCGTGTCTAAGCGGGGTAGGGTGAACTGAGGATCCATCGCTAATAGAAGCTGGGGTTAGAACCCCGGAGTATCGGTTTCCACATTAGGAGTAAATCGACTGGGTGCAGCTGTCGGCGTAGCTTGGCTTGTGAGAGCCTTTTGGAAATGGCGGATTTGGAAAGATTGCCTGAACAGGTTTTTTGAGCCAGAATCCTCGAACTCTCGGCATTGCACTCCCGCAGCCCATGTGCTAGCGTCTAATGCCGCGGGTTTAAGGCTTAAGTCAACGCCGACTTTAAAAGAGACCGACTTGAGTTGAGATAAGTCGGAGTCTTTTTTTTCCAATAGGTGTGCCTCAGCAGCATCCCAGGATAGGCATTCCTTGACAAGGTCCTCGATATCAGCTTCCGTCACGGTATTTTGAAGTCTGGCTTAGTAGATCCAAAACTTTTTTTCCCGGAGGTGCAACAGTCGCGATGCTCTTAGACGTTGTTGCCCTTGTACCAATTACTGGAGTCATAATTGGCTCGTGAGGGGTGTTAAGAGGGCCGACGTCGTTTAATCGATTGGCTATCAAGCTTCGGTCATGGGCTAACTTTGGTCGAAGAAATGTTCGGACAAGTTCCAGAAATCTTTTCCAGGCTGGCGTTGAGCTTCGCGAATTCAGTTTGGACGTCGGCAAGCACAGCGGAATGTTTTTCACGCAAATCGCGGTACACGGCGTTTCAAGGAGGCGTTCTTTAAGAACTTGGCACATTCCTCATATAACCAATGGAAACCACAGGCACTGTGTGGCACAACTGACATTTCTGCCTCGACTGGCACACCGTATTAAAACAACTGGCACACTGTGCCTAAAAACTGGCATTTGTTCCTTACATAAAATGTTAATATTGATGTAGAAATATCGATATTATTTATCCGTCACTCACAAGTACTTTACTCTTAGATAGCTTTTAAGTCGTTTGATTTTAGTCAAAACCACTTTTCAATACATTTTGCCTGACATTTGCGGATTCCATTGGTATAATAAGAATATTATTTTTCCGAGCAAAAATAAACTCACAATGAATGATTGTTTTGATTGTTTCTGGCTGAAAGTAAACCCGACTTCGTTACGCTGAACTTGAACTCCCAGGAAATGGCGAATATCTCCCAGAGATATTACAGTGAAGAATCGTTTCAATGATTGGATCAAATCTTCATACTGCTTCTCGTCTTCGGGAACGCTTCTGTTCTGTTGCGTTGCGTGCAGTAAATGCGAATGGATTCGCTTTACTCACGTTCGCCGTCTTTTCTTTCGGTTTCGGTTGCATTTTCGTCCCTCTTCAAGGGCGCTCTCCTTGTGCAGGTGATTCGGGGCAATTCCGCTAAATGGCCTGGCTTCCCACAGGAGTTGCAGACCGCCCTCCTTCCGGTTTCGTTTCAGCCTGTTCTAAGAAGTGCTTCACTGGGACGTAGGTAACTTCTCAACCGCTTCTGTGCCTCGTCGAGTAATTTTCGTTTGACCAAATCCATCGTTAGCTCGTCGTCAGATCTGCTTTCAAGTGCGGTAATGAGCGCGTCGTAGGAGTCGGGCATGCTTTGCATCACCATGGCAACCTTCATTTGCTCGTCCATGGCTTGGCCGGCGTTTTCCAAACATTGGAACAACTGGTCCATGTGGAAAAGAAAATTTACCATGCTGTCGTCCTTCTTGAATTCTGAACGGTTTTTAGAAAAAAAAAATTTTCAACTTTTTTTTTCTTGATTTTTGATGAGTAATTTTTTAGGTTTTGACCAAATTTGTCCGGATATTGCCAGGATTTTGGTCGACCATTTTGAAATGCCCGGATTTTGCCAGGTTTTTAGATAAAAATAGCCCGGTTTTTCCGGCCCGGATACGTGCTGAAAAAAATCTGGCAACCTTACCCATAACCTATTGGACTAGGCAGTAGAACGAGAGAAACAAATTGTTTCGATGATGGTCAAAGTAAGACTAGTTTTATTTTCTCTTCAACTTATTGACTAACTTTTCCAAGGCTTGCTTGATCTTCAGGCGTTTTTAAACTTTAAAACTTCCCAAGTAACCATTAAGCCGTCGAAAACGGCCCTTAGCTGGCATTATAGTGGAATATAGAAAATGCCTCACAAAGTCTCAAAGCTATGAATGCCATTTAAGTGCTGATTAAAACCCGATTTTGGCCTGCAATTCGGCTTCTATACGGCTTACGAAAAGCTGTCAAAAAATTTCCAGTGGGTACAACCCACTGACTGGATGAAAAAATAAATAAAGAAAAAAATGTTTATGTTTTGTCTTTTTCCCCCTAAAGCTGTCACGTTTCCTATCTTCATCACCCCCGTTTTATAGATGCGGATTTTTTTGCCGAATGGAATATTCCTCAAGAATCGAACCCTGGACAGGTCATGAATTGATTTGACTTTGCATTTTTCAGTGCCTCAGCTTGATCGACCATCTCATCCATGTATCATTCCAGCATAATTTTGCGTATTTAAACTGAAGATTTTACATCCAATGCCCCAAACCAAAATTATTTCTTTCTTCTACCACAACGCTTCAATAGAAACAAAAGGATTTTTTTGTGATAATTATCAAACGGAAATACCATTAAATAAACAGCTGACTTTCAAAAACTTTTATTTATTTCTAAAATTTTGAATAGTTTTCGGCACAATCATTTTTCACTTCACGTTTTTTTCTTCGCTTTTTTCACAACTTTGAAAGGAACAATTCTTACCAGCAGTAGAAAACTCTGAACCTTTGAAAGTAATCGATTGGCTCACTTGAGGAATTGGTTTCGTTTACCCTGTTCCTCCATGGTCGATCAGATGGTTCCCTTCGGCCCTTCGGGGACAGGTCCGTAAGCGCATTGCAGGTTTTCTTGGTTTTACGGGTGCAAATCCAATAGCTCGGAACTCCAATCCACGTCCGCCGATTCCAGCTATTTGGCCAGCGGAAGATAGAGCTGGTTGATGTGCTTAAGTAGTTTAATTTTCGCACTTTTTGCTCCCTTAGACGTAAATCAGTATCCGCTCGACAAAAAGACAGCTGGACTAGAGATTGTTGTTACTTTGAAGTATTACCCACCTGTTGTTTTTTTTTTATTGAAGTTGACACAACAAAGCCGGTTATAGGCATTACATTTTCGTGACTTAGCTTATACAGGGCTTATTTGTGTTTTGAATGTCAGTTGGCTTTTTGGCATTTGTAATAATTCTTAACGGCCAATTGACACTGAAATGCTGTTGAACTTCCCATATGCTGCTTGATTCAGTGCTTAATAGTTTGTTGGGTTTTTTTTATTAACTTTGGAGTTCGAAATAGCATTTTGAACAGCAAAAAAGTTCTACAGAATTTTTGTACAGCTCTATGTGAACTTATGAATTTGTCCCTTAAGTGATATCCATATTTATGGTTGCTTGGAGAAAAATAGCAACTGAATATAAACTAAATTATAAACTTACGTACACTCATTTGTTCAATGTTGATCCACACATATTTTCAATATTTTTGACTAGACTGAACATTTCTTAATAAGCTGATTTGTTATCTACATCTATAAAAACAGTCTGTTTAACCCTTATCCGCATTAGATTTCATCACCCTAATCAGCACTTGTGGTGTCAATTTGACACCACAAGCTCAAATCGTTATAACTTTTGGCGTGTTAAACCGATTTAAACAAAAATTACATCAAAAGAAACCTTGTAATGTCAGTAAAATATGTTTAGAACATTATAAACAGCTAAAGTTACAAGTTTTCTCGTTATTCAGCATGAAAGAAAAAAAAATCCGAAAAACATGCCTCACGAAAACTGCTGTAGTTCATATATTACACGTCCAAAAAAATATTTGTCTTATGCATATGAAAGCTGAAGTTAATGCCTACATCATGAAGACAAGAAATATTTTTTAAATTTTTTTTTTAATGAAATGGTCACAAAAAGTTCAAAAAAGTGGTCAAAAAAACCTACCTTTCATTCGATTGCTAGTAAATACTGTTTGAGCGATGGTAGAGTTTTAGAAAAAATATGACAACAAACTTTATTAAAATTCCAACATTTTGCTGTCTTTAGATTTTTGATGCGACAAAAATTGAAATTACTTGAATTTTTCAAAGTTCACTACTTTGCGCAATTTTTTTACAAATTGAAATTTCATGTGTTTTTGTGGTCCACCGTCCGGTTGTACCCGGATTTTCAGTGCTCTTACTTTGTTTGGACCAATCAAAAGTATATTCATTGGAAAGCTAATTTAATCTACATTCTAGTGAGGTGCAACAAATCACGCTGTGAGATTTCACAAAAATATGAAAATTATAAACGTAAAATCAACGAAATAACGATGCGTGTCGTGCATTTCTTCGTCTGTCGGCTTCGCTCTCTGCCCGAATCACCACTCACCGTACCTACTCGGAGAGCAAACAAACACGTTTTGCTGGACGCGGTGCTTGTAGTTCTAGAAATTCAGGAATGATTTTACGTTTATAATTTTCATATTTTTGTGAAATCTCACAGCGTGATTTGGTGCACCTCACTAGAATGTAGATTAAATTAGCTTTCCAATGAATATACTTTTGATTGGTCCAAACAAAGTAAGAGCACTGAAAATCCGGGTACAACTTGACGGTGGACCACAAAAACAGATGAAATTTCAATTTGTAAAAAAATTGGGCAAAGTAGTGAACTTTGAAAAATTCCAGTAAATTTAATTTTTGTTGCATTAAAAATCTAAAGACAGCAAAATGTTGGAATTTTAATGGATTTTGTAGTTATATTTTTTCAAAACTCTACCATCGCTCAAACAGTATTTACTAGCAATCGAATGAAAAGTAGGTTTTTTAGACCACTTTTTTGAACTTTTTGTGACCATTTCATTAAAAAAATTTTAAAAAAATATTTCTCTTCATGATGTAGGCATTAACTTCAGCTTTCATATGCATAAGACAAATATTTTTTTGGACGTGTAACATATGAACTACAGCAGTTTTCGTGAGGCATGTTTTTTCGGATTTTTTTTCTTTCATGCTGAATAACGAGAAAACCTTTAATTTTAGCTGTATATAATGTTCTAAACATATTTTACTGACATTACAAGGTTTCTATTGATATAAGTTTTATATGAAGTTCATAATAATTCAAACGACTTAAATAGATTTTACTTTTGTGGTGTCAAAATGACACCAAAAGTCGAAAAAGGGAGTTTTTTTGTCCAGGCTTCCAGGGTTCGTCCATAAAAAAAAGTAAAGATGCAATATTGAAGAACTTTTGAATTCATTTGGGGTCCCCGAAGAAATTTTTGTATTTTGAAGCTTCTGAAAAAAGTTACAAGCCTTCAAACTTGCAATGGTGTGAAAATGACACCCTAATGCGGATAAGGGTTAATTGTTCGTTGAACTTGCGGTTGTGAATGATTGACAACCTCTAATTTTTTTTTTCGTCCTACAATAATGTTTTAGCTCATCAACGGGTCAATGTGTCGTTCTAAATTTTGGAGCATATAAACTTGAAATAACACGCTGTCAGAAAACGCAAAAGACGGCGAATCGCAAAGTTTTCCAAAAAGATATGATTAAAAAATTGAAATGAGATCACGTTACCTCATTCTTCCCTAATGTTTCATTTTCAATGATAATAAAAAATTGTCCAGCAATTAATATGATCAATTATTCGCAGCTCCATATGATTTGAAGATTTTGGTCTTATTTGGTCCAACGTCCTATCCAAATAATTTATTTTCAACTGAATTTTCCAATAAAAAAGTACCAACTGCTTTCAAATGTTTCAGTATACACACTTGTTATTCAATATTACACTGCATTATTTAAAAAATAATTAAGATTAATACATTATTTCTAGTTCGATTAGTTTCACATGTATTTCATAAGGAAAAACCTACAGAAAAATTGTTCATACAACACCTCATGTGGCAGTTGAAGGCGAAAAAACGCCAGAATTATGAGGTGTTACCACATATTTGCCCGGTAATAACTGCAAGTCAGGCACATCAGAAACCGACGTCGACGTTTGAGGAATAATTCATAAACAAAGTCACTCTCCACCCGGTCGGGTCAGTCGGTTAGCTAAGAATTGTGGCCGAGGGCCAAGGACTAGTTCGCCATAACTCAACTCTGTAGGCATTTCTTTTGGCCCTTCTCTGAATAACAGGCTAAGAAGGCGCGTTTGTTGGCACTCTAGCAGCCGGCCATACACAAAAGTCGTAAAGAATAAATATTAACTAGTTTCCGCTTCGACAATTCACAATTCAGCAGCACCGGTGGAGGAGAGGAAAAGGTCCGTCTTGTCACAATCCGAGCAAATTCCCATTAGATCCGGCAACGCCAGCAATCCGACTACTTCCAGTTATAAGTAGTGGCATTTTCGCCATCCTTTATGAAAATTTTTGCGAGACTGTGTATCGCAAAAAACCAGAATAGAAATGAGTTTCAAGGGGTTCTTTTTTTGGCTTCTCACTCGTCACAAACTGGACCCCCTTCTTCTCCTTTGAGGATAATCGGCTGTGTGCTAATGCGGGTGGACAGCAAATTATGTGCCAACTCCCACACGTCATACATATATTTTTGCTGAGCTTCTCCCCGAGGGCTGACTGGCTGGACATCTGAAGTCTGTTGGACACCGTCTCAATATAGTGTTAGTGTTCGAATTGCCGCTGGAAAAGTTCCGTAGCCGTTAATGCGGTTGATTCGGTCAATGCCCAAAGGATTTTATACGCTAAGTGTCTCTGGAAGAGATGTTTCGTACTCTTGGTCACTGGAAATGGAGTCACAGTTATGGTGATAATAAGAGCACTGATAAGAGACTCCCGTATTTGAACTTTCACGGAGTGGTTCATCGAAAGATTTGTGCAGATAAATATTTATCATGATTCACGTACATAATAAGGTGTGATCGCCAAATTGATTTAGCTCTTTTATGTATGACATTTTTTAATGAAAACAGCAAATCTTGATTCAATGAAATAATGTAATTTTTATTCAAATAACATAATTGAACAGGTTTGAAGCCGTTATTTTGGGTCTGGTCCATCGAAGTCGAACAGTAATTTTTGAAATGTGCATATATTACAATAAGATTCTGCAAATTCTTTCCAATTTTTTTTAATAGATGCAGGATGGTATTTTTGATTCATTAAGCTTCCAAAAATTTAAAGAACTGTAAGCGATTTTTCGAAAATCCTTTTTTCAATAAAATCTATTTTGGAATTTTTTTGCATACTTTCTTTGATATCTCTCAAATATATACGGGAGAGAGGGAAATCATGGTCCACTTTTTTTCTTTGTTCCGTTACTTCTTTGTTATAATAGTAAAAAAAAAATTAAAAAATGATACGGTTTTCTAAATTTTTAAGGAACAATTAGGCAATTTTTTTTTTAATTTTCAATATGTTATTCTCCCCAAATTCTGACTTTTTTAATCAATGCAATATTTCTTGGATTTTGAAAAATGGTGGGGAATCGTGGGCCACTAAATCAAAATTGACCAAATAACATGCAAAGTTTGTGAGTTGATCCAAAAATGTTATTTTAAAATTCATTTCGTCATTTGAAGCAATTTCAGAAGATGAAATAAAAAAGTTGTGTATGATCGAATAGATTCAAAAACCTGGCTTGCGAACGTTTTGGCTTTATTCCTTATATAGGATGGACAAAATATTTTTATAACTCTTCATTTGGAATAAGAAACCTTTACAGATAGGAAAAACGTATTTTGAGGTATGGATATGTTTAGAAACATAAAAATTTGGGCGGCCCAAGATGTGTGGCCTACGATTTCCCATAAGCTATGATTTGCAAATTAGGTGGGTTTGTGTGACTTATTGATGTTTCACCAAAAATTCCTTTTCCACATGAAAAAACATGAGATTATAAGCGTGTGAGCATATTTTTGTTATCGATGGAATTAGCCGATGCTTGTTTAATAATGTAAGTATTTTTTTAACTTCTCTAAGCTTGATAAATAAAAGATGCATATGATGCGTATTAAAAAAAAATGCTTACGCAAAGCTACGACGAGTTGGATTGAGAATTTTAGCTCAACACACATCGGAGATATTCAAAGTGTCCCACTTTACCCCACTATTCCCTTTAAAAATACCATAAGTCGATTTCTTTTGATTTTTCAAATATTTTTTGGAAATATATTTTAAAGTGGCAATGGATATATGGGAAATATTTCAATATCCGATTTTGAAAACCAACCATATGCAGTTGCGTTCAAAAAAGAATGAAATCGCGTGAAGCTGCGCACCCACTTCTAACTTTGACAAGCTGCCATTTCTCTCTCGGTTTATATTTTTTCACGAAAATTTCACACAATCTAGTTCAACTACCCAACTAACAATTCACAAAATTTGAAGTCTTTACAATGACGAGAAACAAAGATACAGCTTTTCCCGTAAAAAAGGGAAATTTGGAATTGCTTCCCTAAATTTGCTGTATCTTTGACATTTTTCATCGAAAAATCTTGAAGTTTGGTCCAAAGATGTAAAAATGTTTGATCTAATACCAGGCCAAGTTTCGTCAAAATCGATGGACGTGGTCAAAAATGGTGCCGGATTAAAAATGACGTTCATTATCGCCTAGCAGACGATTTCATTCTTTTTTGAACGGATGTTTGCATGGAAAACATCGTAATCCATGTATTCTTGGGTTTTTCTTTCACGAAACAAACATTTATTACAAAGAATGTTGTAAATTGATAGGAACTTCATCCTAGCTCTGTTTAGAAATAGAAATTGTTCCAACAGAGCTGGTATTGAAACAAAAAAGCGAATAGAATATTGCTTCAATTTGTTTATCGGTATAATTAGCAGGTTATTTCTAAAACTCTGTTTTTCTTATTTTGAACCCTGTTGAAACATTTTCTCTTTCGAAACAAAGTATGAATGAAGTTTTTAGCAATTTACAACATTCTTCGTGATAACTTTTGGTTTTGTGGAAGAAAAAACCAAGAATATATGGATTACGATGTTTTCCATACAAACATTCGTCCAAAAAAGAATGAAATCGTCTACTGGGCAATAATGAACGTCATTTTAAATCCGGCACCATTTTTGATCACGTTCATCGATTTTAACGAAACTTGGCCTGGTATTAGATCAAACATTTTTACATCTTTGGAGCAAGTTTCAAGATTTTTCGATGAAAATTGTCAAAGATACAGCAAATTTAGGGAAGCAATTCCAAATTTCCCTTTTTTACGGGAAAAGCTGTATCTTTGTTTCTCGTCATTGTAAAGACTTCAAATTTTGTGAATTGTTAGTTGGGTAGTTGAACTAGATTATGTGAAATTTTCGTGAAAAAATATAAACCGAGAGAGAAATGGCAGCTTGTCAAAGTTAGAAGTAGGTGCGCAGCTTCACGCGATTTCATTCTTTTTTGAACGCAACTGTACATTTTGTGGATTGGCCAAAAAAACTTACCTGTGCAAAATGTCAGCACAATCGAACTTGATTTGGGGGTGCCTCAAAGCGCTGAAAGTTTCGTTTGTTTATCCTCAAAAATCACCAAAAGGGAAACTCGGTGAAATCAAGGGAATTCGGAAAAAATCAAATTTTAAATTTGATGCCTAATGAATTTAAAGTACGCAAAACATCGAGATCTGGTTTTATAAACAAATATTTGTCAAAAATAGACTTCCGGTTTTAAAAAATCACGATAGAGGAGAAAAGTGAAGAAAATCGGTAAATCGAAATTCAAATTTCGATGCCAAATGACTTGAAAATGTATGAAACGTGCAGATCTGGTGTTATCTGTAAATTTTTTGGCAAAAATTCAAAAATCTATTATATTTACAGCTTATGTATGTTCTTTGCTTCATTGATTCGCATGTTTCTCTAACTCTTTCCATCATCTTTGAAAATTTGATAATTTTCAGATACGAAATATTTCAAGACAGAATCAGAACATAAGATTTTATTTTCTGAAAATTAGTGAAATCGTATTTTTCCATATTTCCATTATTTTGTGATCACCAAAAAAGCATTTTTAACTGAAGTCTACAACTCTCTTTTCAGTTTGCAATCATTATTTCGAATTAGAACGCTCTGAAACCTAAAATTGGAACTCGGATGTTATGTATTCGTCGATAATTTTGGTTCTGATCTTAAAATTATATATTTAGCGTTATGTTCCGAATTAGATGAATGTCGAAAGAATTGACACGTGAAAGGATTATTTTGTTAGGGTAAATCCCTTCTTAAAATCACAATTGACCTTTTTTGTTTTTTCATTTGATGCTAATTGATCAGATTTTGCTTTTACGAACAACATTCTTGATTTTATTTCATTCAATTAAAGAACTCTCTGGAGCCACGATTAAGGCTAAGTTAGCTTAACTATTTGCAACCATGCCAAAATATTCATACATACGATACATTCTTAAGTCACCTGTTTTCTGCGTATAAAAAAGGTGACAAACGAAATGTTCGAAACTATCGAGGCGTTACTTCGCCTTGTGCGGGGTCAAAAGTACTCGAAATTCTCGTGTCTAAAAGCATTACGACTGTAGCAAAATCTTATTTAGCATTTGATCAGCACGGTTTTTATCCGGGACGTTCTATCAGTACCAACCTCACTCTTTTTGCATCTAACTGCCTGAAATCAATCGAACGGGGATTTCAAATTGACACTGTATACACGGACCTAAAAGCAGCGTTTGATCGTGTGAATTTAAAAAAATACTACTTGCTAAATTAGATCGACTGGGACTAGCAACTCCTTTCGTTAAGTGGATGCAATCATACCTCACTGAGAGGCACGTGTCTGTGAGGCTGGGTTTCAGCGAGTCATCGGTATTGTTCCGGCATGCCCCAAGGCAGCAATCTTGGGCCTCTACTATTCTCGATATTCTTCAACGACGTGCTGATTACTCTACCCATCGCTTCTAGATTAGCCTACGCCGACGACTTTAAAATCTTCGCCCCCATCATAAAAGAATCGGACTGTTTACTTCTGCAGAATATCATCGACCTTTTTAATACATAGTGTCATAACAATAGCCTGTGTATAAGCGTCAAGAAATGCGCCTTCATCTCTTTTAGTAGAAGAGTCAACCCTATCTCCTGGAATTACAACATCAGCGGTACGCCAATAGAAAGAGTCTCTAACTTCAAGGATTTAGGTGTAATACTCGACAAGTCACTTACTTTTCGCGACCATTACTCATACATAATCTCGAAAGCAAACAGAAGTCTAGGGTTTATGACAAGGATCTCGAAAGAATTTCGAGACAGCTACTGTCTTCGATCTCTATACTTCTCTTTAGTGAGATCAATTTTAGAAACTGCATCGATAGTCGGGAGCCCACATACCTCGTACTGGTCCAAGAGAATTGAAGCCGTTCAGTCCAGATCTGTTAAATACGCCCTCCGTTTCCTCCCATGGAACAAACCCAGGAACTAACCGACTACCATCATCGCTGCCGTCTGCTAGGAATGGAAACATTGTTGGAAAGAAGGCTGACTGCGCGTGCTGTTTTCATCAAAAAAATCATCGAAGGCGAAATTGACTCACCGGAGCTTTTACGTCTTATCAACCTCAACATTCGGCCCAGGGTATTTAGGAGCTGCAAATTTCTTCAGATTGAATATCAATGAACAAACTACGAACAGAATGAACCACTTCGGGCCATGTGCAAAATATTCAATTGGTTTTTTGAGCTGAACGACTTCAACATTTCCACTCACGCTTTTAAAGCTGCGATAAGATTACCAGAAAAATTTTCGAATCTAGTGAATCTCATAAATAGGCAAGCATTTTAACTGTTAGGAGTTAGCTTTAAATTTCATGGAGACAAAAATGTCAGATGAATAAATGAATAAATGAAATAAAATAATAATAAAACTCTCTGGAACCCCGATTGGAGTTGAATGTATATTTTTTATCGTCAATTATTCAAACTCTTAAAGAATATTTTGCTTTTCTATCTGATGCCAGTTAATCAGAACTTGTCTATACAAATGACATTGCTAGATTTCATTTTATTCAACTAATAAGCTCTCTGGAGTCACGATTTTGAATAAATTAGTAACCATTACAAAATATTCATAAATTTGATATATTCTAAAAAAAACTGTAACTCTCTGCATTAAAATCCCTGATTGAAAAAATGTAAAAAAGTAACTCTCTGGAGCCCCGATTGGAGTTGAACCTGTTTTTTTTATCGGCAATGAATCAAACTATCCAAGAATCTTTTGCTTTTTCATCTAACATTCTGTTAATCAGATCTTGCTTATACAAAATACATTTCTAGATTTCATTCAATTAAATTGAACAGCTCTCTGGAGCCATGAGCAAGGCTTTATTTGCCTGACTATTTGCAACTATTTTCTATAGATTCTTAAGCTATCTTTAACTCTCTGGAGCCCTGATTGGAGTTGAATCTATATGTATTTTTTTATCGGCAATGAGCATCTCACACTTTCTGGTTGCTTATAGACTCTAACAACCAAGCAAATTTCAAATACAATGTATTGCAATCCGATTTGTAGGATTTGTTTTCAAGTTTGTATGGAAATTTACAGTAAAACTAAACTTCTTGAATCTAAAAATATTTCAGGCCACCTAATAAAACTATTGCTAATAGTCTTCAAAAACTGGTTTTATACTATAAGGGTTTATACGGACGATAGTATTGGCGAAAAATTGGCCTTAGCCATAACCTCAAATTTTTATTTGCTGGTTGCCTCACCAATGATGCTAGGTGTGTTACTAAAATCAACATTTGTTTGTTTTAAACGAATTATAATATTTCTGAATTGATTAAATTTTTTCACTATCAACAGCTAAACGTTTCAATTCATTACGGGGCGTCCCTGAATGGATGATGATAGCCATCTTTTGCTGGAGAATTTTCAATGTGATTCAAAACATCTGAAATATATTTTCATGTAATGCTTGTAGATTTAAAAACACTTGTTTATGAATTCTAAAGAAGTGCTAAATAATTCACTGTTACAAACAAGTAAATTAATGAAAGCCTCGTCTATGTTGACTTTGAAAATAATCGCCTACATGCTCTGATTATTTGAAACATATCCACATCATTCGTTACATCCTTTGAGTATTCGATACGTAAGTTGTTATTTCGTTCAGACAAATGATGCGTTTAATTTCACATTCGAATAGAAATTTACGGGAAATTTTCAGTAGGGGAGGAGCGGGCTATATGCGCCTATTAAGCAGAACACTGATTTAATCAAATATCACATCGAATATGTGTACACAAACTATATACACGAGTGCAGGCATCAGTTTTCTATACATTGGAGTAATTTTTATGTTAAAATTATCTTCCGTTTCCAAGAAAACGATTTTATTATAAGTGTTGTCTAAAATGCCGAACCTCAAACCGTGTGGGCTAAATGCGCCTATTTATGTTTTGAACAAAATTTCTGTTTTTTGGGCAATATTTCCGTAGAATTTTATTGAAACTGCTAGAAAGTAATAATTTCCGTACGACAAAGCTCAAGTTTTATAAAAATCTATGTATATTATAATTTTATGGAATAAAACAAAAGTTAGGGTTGCCATACTATGGAGGCAGATCATCCATGAGAAAAACTTAATCAAATCTGTTTTTAGATCTTTAATTCTCTCTTAAGATGTTATTCAGAGCTTAGATTTGAAGGTTCAGTAATAAAAATCATTTATTTATTCTATTTAACCTGTTATTTTAAGATGGAGGCATTTTACAAACATGATGGGGGCATTCAAAAACACTCTATTATTCCACTATATAATCATTATTAAAACTCCACAAAAGCTGAAATATGTTTAATTTCTAAAGTTCATTTGAGTAAGAAACAAAAACCATCCTAATATTTGTTTTGAGCTTCTTTACGTATAATTTTTAAAACTCGAAATATTACATCAAAATGTATCAAAACCTTGTATGATTTTTCAAATTTTTTTGAATTTGTAAATTCATAAAATTCTTTTTTGCCTTATGTTCTATGCGTATCACCCTTAAAATGCATTGGTCAGATAAGCTGTCTAGTCAGCCATTTCATCAAACAGCTGTAGGGTCATTTAACAATTGTAGCAGCAAACCGTGAACGTCATATACTGTGTTACTTACTGCGTCCTGTTTTCATCGTTATTTTTCGTGGTGCCGAATCGTTTATATCCGTCCCGTGTGTGTCCCTTGTGTTCCTCAACTACTGGTGCTACCGCGGACACTGGAATTGCGTCTAATTTGCTTCGTCCGTGACGAAATTCCGCGCTGAATAAACTCAACACTACACTCCGCACAATTGTTGTTGTTTTGTTTTGAGCTAGTTCGGTTGGCACAGATATCGTTTGGAACAGACGAGGAACTGATCAAAATTCCTACGGAAAAAGTTTTAAACTTTTTTTTTTCTTCGAATTCGTTTTTCTTCAACCAAATGGCCAATATGAAGGAGAAGAAGCTGTGTGGGGCATGTGAATTGGTGATTAACGATCTGGAGCCTATTGGATGTGGTTTTTGCGGTAAACTTTTCCACATCAGCCAACAGTGCTGTGGGTTTAATATTCGGCTCAATAGAGAACTGTTCACACAGGGCAAGGTGATATTTATTTGTACCCCCTGTCGTGCAGAACTCGATGGGCTTAGCATACGTCGCTATATTGACGATTTTGCACTGAAGAAAGATAATCCCGCTTCAAATAGCGATTACTCTGGTAATGTCCTCG
Organism: Uranotaenia lowii; assembly: GCF_029784155.1. Lineage (NCBI taxonomy): Eukaryota > Metazoa > Arthropoda > Insecta > Diptera > Culicidae > Uranotaenia > Uranotaenia lowii. The sequence goes on along the minus strand of NC_073693.1, from coordinate 234,246,323 downwards.
ATAAGCTTACGCTCCAGCTCGAATTATTATCGAAAAAGGTAGATGATATAGCTTCAAAGCAAAACCCTCCAAAGACGATACAATCGTTTCCACCACTGAAAGGGACACCACAAGCGCATCCATCGCCGAACTATAAGCGTCGCCGTGGCAATGACGGTCTTTCACTAGTGTCGTCGACAATGACTGGGACCAAGTCCGTCGATCTCAGCGATCTTTCTGTTCCTTTCATTGTACCTCCACCCCCGACACCTAAGTTCTGGCTTTATTTAGATGGACTTCAGCCCCAAATTACGGATGAAGATGTCAGCAAAATAGTTTCCCGCTGCCTGGAGTTACCATTGCCAGTAGACATCAAACGATTGCTCCCGAAAGGTGTGGATAGCTCCACTAGAAATTTCGTCTCATTTAAAATCGGATTAGATCCTGCATATAAAGAAGTCGCGTTGTATCCATTGACCTGGCCTACGGGAATCCTCTTCCGTGAATTCATAGATCAGCCAAAAAACTTCAATCGACGACCCTTGACTTCTACCCCATCGGTTCAAGTTATCCAGCCTGCCGCGGAAGCCTTCACACCGAATACAATCAACACTGTTCGGTCTACGACCGCACCTGCGCCTCCGAAGTAGACGAACTCAGAATCTTGGTGGTCGATGATATTCGTCCAGTTCCCACCTCAGCTGATAACGACGACGAGACTACAGCTTCTTGGGTTTCTCCACTGGGACGCAACGAACTTCGCACTTGGGAGGCCTCAAAGCCTCTCGACTCAGTCGCGCCGTTTCCAGCCAGCGTCATCAGCCGTCCCAGCCCTGAGTTCGATTTTGGCAATGAGGTCCTCCAGCCTACTTATCCAGGCAAGTATTCATCCCCTACAAGAACTCTATCCCTATGTGATAATATTTCATCCGGAAACAGACGCTGCGCGAACTATCGCTCATTCCCGCCCGTTAGTTCCTCAAACCCGCAAAATCATCTAGACGCCGCAATATCTACTGGGCCTTCAGCACCGGGACGCAACGCTTCAAGAACTACGGAGACCCCCGAGCCCTTCGACTGAGTCGCGCTGTTTCCTTTCTCCCAGCAGAAAATTCATTAAAACGCTTTAAAGTGGCTCAAAAATAATCAAGTTTTGTTAATTTCGAAACAGCTGTATCCACTAAATTGCCCTCAGTTTCTTTCAAAAGTAAGTAGTGGACCGAAGAGTAGCAGAAAGTGAAGGAGAAGGATGAAGCCACCAAAAATACAGATTAGACAAAAGAAAAAGAAGGCGTACAATCGCATGAAAAAAAGTCGCTCGGTTGAGGACAAAGATTTGTACAAAGAGATCCAAGGAATCTTTAAAGAAGCACACCGTGAAGCTTACTCAGTTTATGTTTCCAAAGTAGAACGGGATATTAAGTCCAACCCAATGCAATTCTGGAAATTCGTGAATTCAAAAAAGAAAAACAAACGGAAGCTGGTGAACGTAAAGTATAAAGACATTACATCCACAGATTCGAAAAGTACTGCTCAGCTTTTCGCAGACTTCTTCAAGACAAGCTATCAAACATCAGTACCCCTCAGTTCATTAGATATGCCAGAAATTCCACTGATGAGTCACATCCATTTGACAATATCTGATATTGAAAAAGGCATTGAAGAGTTAGATTCGAAAAAATCATCAGGTCCCGACGGAATACCAAACACATTACTGAAAGCTTGCAGCAACGAATTGATACAACCCTTGTTTCTTATGTTCAATTCATCGCTACACACCGGATCTTTCCCATCCATTTGGAAAATATCGCGAGTGACACCAATTCACAAGAAAGGTTCTAAAAATTTGGCAGAAAATTACAGGGGAGTCGCCATACTGTCAGCTTTGCCAAAACTTTTTGAAAAATTAATCTACCAACAGCTATATTCCGTATTAGAAAGCAGTATTTCACCATGTCAACACGGTTTTTTCAGAAAAAGGTCAGTAGTCACTAATCTATGTGAATTCACTACCCGTGTTCTTGATTGGATGGTCAAGGGATTCCAAGTAGACTGTATATACACTGATATGTCGAAAGCTTTCGACGTAGCTGGCATTAATGAATTATTGGAGGCTTTATCAAGAATGGGCATTGGAGGAATTATTTTGAATTGGATGAAGTCTTACTTTACGGATAGGAGCCAGTACGTATCAGTAAATTCTGCTTATTCTGAACCATATCGAGCATCCTCAAGAGTTTCTCAAGGGAGCCACCTGGGACCTCTACTTTTCATAGTGTTAATGAACAGTTTTCCTGAATCGCTTTTGGAGGCTCTGGTATTGATCTACGCCGATGATGTGAAAATATTTTTGCCCGTAAAAAAAATCGACGACTGCCGAACTCTTCAATCGGATTTGGATGCGTTCTCAGATTTTCTAGTCAGAGCAAATTTAAAATTGAATAATTCCAAATGCGCAGTCATATCCTTTACCAGAAGCTACACTCCAATTCAGTTCACGTACTGTTTAAGCGGGGAAGCAATAAGTAGAGTTTCCAGCGTACACGACTTAGGCGTAAAACTAGATTCCGGTTTGACCTTCAGGGATCACATCAATAGCCTCGCTTCGGATGGTCTCGCGATGTTTGGAGTAGTGAGGCGCTTTGCTGGTGAGTTAGAAGATCCATACACAATTAAATGCCTATATATTAGCTTGGTTAGATCGAAGTTTGATTTTGCAAGCATAGTTTGGAGGCCAATGTACCAAGTACATATAAATCGATTAGAAGCTGTCCAGTAACGGTTTGTGAAATTTGCGGTAAGAAATCTTGGTTGGAGAGAGCAAATGCCAGAGTATGAGAGCTTTTGTCATCTATTGGACTTGGATCTACTAGAGAATCGGCACCGCATAAACGACTTAAAATTCTTTTTGAAAATAGATCGAGGCATCATAGATTCGTCCTTTCTACGGTCCCGAATAACAACCAATTCCAGCAGTTTGGTCTTAAGAAGACGCAGGCGCTACACCGTTGAGAATCGAACAACAAATTACAGCCGTAACGAGCCAGCGCACCGATACATGAGGGAAGCGTACCGCATAAATAACATAATTGACTTCAATTCAAGTGTACAGACAATTTTAAACATTTACATTATGTATTTAAGACGACAATTATATTTAAGATAGTCTTAAGTTTGCGGGATGACGGGCTCAGCCCACATATCCATCAATAAACTAACTAACTAAGTATAAGTTTGAAAAACTAATGAAAATCTTGGCAGAAAAAAGTGTGTGCTGGCCGATAGGATTTATCAAGATTAAAGTAAAAAAAAAAATCTATCAAAAAACCATAAATATATTTTTTCAAATTTTTTCATGAATTATCATAAGATTACCTTCATTTCCTTCATAGAATGTTATTTCGATCATACGAAAGGTTTTTGAGATTCACGCATTCAACTGTCCCATTTATAAAAGAACTTATCTTTACAATGCATTGCAATAAAATTTGAAGGAAAAGTTTTCAAGATTGTATGGAAAATTACGGTAAAAAACTTCTTCTAAAATCAAAAATATTTCTGGCAACCTAATTAAACTATTACTTAAATTCTGGTCTTCTGCTATAAAAATTTTAATCAATAAAAAAAGCTCCAGAAAGTAGAAAGACATGTTTTGAAGTTTTTTTTTATATCAAATTAAAGATGTTTTATTCAAGTTTTAGATGTAATTTTATTTTGGCCAAAGTTTTTTTTTATGAAGAGATTAATCAACAAAATTTATGTTTGCTATTTTAATTTACTGGCCTTAGCGGTGAAAAGTAATGCCCTTTTTAGTAGGGACATCTTAAGAATATGAATTTTTTATGGATAGATAGAACGTTAGATGAATTGAAAGATGGTGAAAATGAGCGGTTAGAAATTATTTAGAAGGATTATCATCACATGTCACATTTTTGTTCCACACTGGCCAACTACTATGAAGTGGTAGGTACAGATAAAGTTGCATCTTCCACCACTCATTAGTAGGTCAAGCGTGGCCTGTAGTGTTATTTTTATCGGATTGCATGATCAGATGTTTATTTCAACCTGTAGATTTTAGATTCATAGTTAAATCCTTTTTCAAACTTGAAAAAAGAGGTTATGATTTTAAAAAATGTTCAAATATTTAGACACCAAATGTAATAATACCCTCATCTCATTTGAAACGCTACTTAACTTCTAAAGGTAATCAATGAATAAAAAGAAATGAAATTTCAATTTCAACTTAACTTGTACGTTGAGGTATCGAAGATCAAGCTCACTTTATCTTAACAAATAATCAACCGGATTTGAATTTTAAAATTGGTATTACAGCTTTGATTTATTATTATTATTTATTTAATTTAGGACATTTTACCAACTTTTGCCATTTGTGTCCGAGAACAGCTTTGTATATTTTTAGTACATTAACCCGAATCCGCTAATGAGTGCCAATATCTAACAAAACATATCCTACGGGGCAAAAATGTAGTTAAATAATGATTGGCTTTATCCAAAAGGTACAATATTTCAGTTTTGGACTCTGCCAATTTTTACTCTGTCTGTATATCAGAATCCTTGAAAATAGCGTAACAAAATGCTGAATACACGCAGGTATTAAAAAGTTTGGAGCCTTACAACGCTAAAATCTTTTCAACTCTATTTTATTTTAATTTCATAAAAATAGCTGTTTATATTTTTGTTCGATTTTTTGTTGTTGTTGATTAAGCGTATAGGTCCTAGCCTACTTCCCGACCTCTGCCATCTGTTGTTGGGTGCTAGCCCTGCGCCAAAAATGTCGGCAATCGCGTTACGCGGGACTTTTGCGTAGGTATAATTACACCGGCAATCAATTACGCGCGAGTAGCAGCTACTAGATATAGGTACACCTATAGGTACAGTCTAATCGTCTCGTGGAAATTAATTTCGATAATGACGCAACGGCAGAAAAGTGAGCTCTCGGAAGAGATGTGGCATTCGGCTAAGCGGGGTAAGCTAAGCTAACATAAATTTTGCCGGCCTCCATTAATTGTGGAATGTGTTGAATTAATCACTGAAAACGCTCGAGGCTGGCGGGTTCTGTAACTATACCTGCGGCGAACAATCGACATGTTTCGTTTAGTTCCGGGGTCATGTTTTTCGGTGGGCCCTTGAGTGGTTCCCGAGAAGGTGATAATCGAGAACAATTTAGTAAGCTTATCTTCTGGCAATAGGAACCGATGGATATGGGTATATAGTTGATTGCTGTCTGGAGATAAGCGGTTTCTTTCATCCATTTCTTAGCTGAAAATTGCAAGGAAGATAGATGGATTCTGAAAACAAGAAACAATAGAAACGGTTCGTAGCTGTATTTATTTGCTTTTCTGGTAAAACCTTGGAAGGAGACAATCGCCAACTCTTAAGTCAACACAGATCTACAAAAACTAAAAAGGACATATTGGCACATATGAGTGGATTAGGAATAAATTACTGAAAATTTACAAAGCAGTAATTCTTGTTTTAAAATTCAAATTCGGTTAATTATTTGTTGAGATAAAGTGAACTTGATCTTCGATACATCAGCGCACAAGTTATATTATAATTGAATTTTATTAGTGTACGAATATACAGACATTGCCTATTTTCAAATCTTAATAAACCCCTTTTTTAAATTCGAGCATGGATAAAACTATAAATCCAAAATCTACAAGTTGAAATAAACATCTGATCATGCAATCCGACAAAATTAACATTAAATCTAAAATTTAACTTTGACATCTTGAATTTGATTTGAAAAAAACTTCACAACATATCTTTTTACTTTTTGGAGCTATTTTTGTATTGATCTAAACTTTAATAGCAGAAAACCAGTTTTTTGAAGAATATTAGCAATAATTTAATTTGGTGGCCAGAAATATTTTTAGTATTAAGAAGTTTATTTTTACTGTAAACTTCCTTTCAAACTTGAAAACTCTTCCTTCAAATCTGATTGCAATGTATTATATTTGAAATTTGCATGGTTGTTAGATTGTATATAAACAATCAGAAAGCATGGGATGTTTTGCGAGTTTGAATCATTGCCGAGCCAAAAATATACACAGTACCGTTCATAATTGTATAGAAATTGTAAGCACGCGCTTTGCCACTTTGATTTAGAACTTCTATAGCTTTTTACTCTGATGATATTTTTTTATCAAATTTTCTGCGTAAGATAGATCAACTATCACACTATTTTATCCCATAGTTTGAGCTTTTTGAAGTTTGTGTGGCTTGAAATACAGTAATTCTACGAAAATCGAACTTTTTGGACTTTATCCATTCAAACTGCAATATCTCAGAAATTACGCCACGCTTTTTATTGAAGTTTTGCAGAGTGATTGTTGAAATATGCGGTAAGCATGTCTGAAGTTTTTGAAAAGTTCTATCGATTGGATCAAAAGTTACGCGAGGCACAATATTTCAGGCATCAATTTAAAAATGCAATTTGTATAGAATTTTGGACGAATGTTTCTAAAGGGAAATCATATTTTATTTTCAACAACCAGTAAATTTATTTCATTCAAAAACTCCAAACAATATCGTAAGATTCTGATTTTAAAATACAAATGGATCATTTATTTTATTTTTTCTTTTGATTATCGCTTTTTTCAGAAATTTTTGGACTGATTTGTTGATGGAAAAGATATTGTTCTCATGAATCGTCCAAAATTCTATAGAAATCGCATTTTTAAGTTCATGTCTGAAATGTTGTACTCCGCGTAACTTTTGATCCCATCGATAGAAATTTCAATAAAAAGCGTGGCGTAACTTCTAAGATATTACAGTTTGAATGGTAAAAGTCCAAAAAGTCCGATTTTCGTAAAATTACTGTATCTCAGGCCACACAAACTTCAGAAAGCTCTTACTTTGTGACACAATAGTGTGACAGTTGATCTATCTTACGCAGAAAATTTGATCAAAAAATAACATTAGGGTAAAAAGTTATGGAATTTCAAAGTCGAAGTGGTAGTGCGCGTGCTTCCAATTTCTATACAATTATGAACAGTACTGTAGATTGCCTCCAAAGAGTAACAGATGGCTTTAGAATCTATAGATGATAGTTGCGAAAAGTCGAGCAAATTAAGTCTAAATCGTGGCTCCAGAGAGCTTTTTTCATCGAATAAACAGGTTCTTCATCACGCTCATTTTGGTAGTCTTACTTGTCGGGCCCAAAGAAATTCTCGGAGCGTGAAAGTAAAGAAGGAGAACTCCAATATTTACAACGTGTGGCTTGACTGAGCGGTAAGAGAGTGTCACACGTTTTTTATGTGATGGTACTTCCCGAGAAATACACCCGTCACCCGAATATGGGTCCCATGGCGACGAAAGTGTTAAATGAAATCTAGAAATGTCGTTTGTATAAGCAAGATCTGATTAACTGATATATGATGGAAAAACTAAAAATTCATCAAGAGTTTGAAGCATTGCCGATAAAACATATAGATTCAACTCCATTAGAGACTCCAGAGAGTTACAGTTTACTTTAGAATGTATCCTATTTATGAATGTTTTTTCATGGTTGCTAATTTAGCCTAAATCGTGGCTCCAGAGAGCTATTTAATTGAATTAAATGAAATCAAAAAATGTCGTTTGTATAAACAAGATCGATTAACTGGCATTAAATTGAAAAGCAACAGATTCTTTGGGAGTTTGAATCATTGCTGATAAAAAGTATGCATTCAACTCCAAACGGGGTTCCGTCAGCAGATCGTGGCCTAGAGCCCCACATAGTCACATGAAGAAGGTTGGCGGTTTTAGCATTAGTGAAATGCTAAGCCATGTATACCTGGGAATTGTACGCCTCAATGATGCAGCACATGCAATGTGGATGGATCTTTCCAAGGGAACTTAGATTGCACTTGGAGATCCTACCTAGTTATGTGTGTGCTCGTAGTGCTACCGGTAAACAACTGCAACTTCAACCAATAGTGCAGGGGTCTCAAGAAGCATAGCAAAGTAAAAATAATAACGCGGGGTAAACTACAATAGATCAACTTAATGGTCGCAGTGGACTCTCTCCCCAACAGGAAAAAAACGGGGCTCCAGAAAGTTACAGGTGACTTTAGAATGTTTCGTATTTATTAATGTTTCATGATGGTTGCAAATAGTTGAGCTAATTTAGCCTAAATCGTGGCTCCAGAGAGCTTTTTGATTGAATGAAATAAAATCAAGAATACTGTTGGTATAAGTAAGTTTGGATCAATTAGCATCAGATAAAAAAAACAAAAGAGTTTAATGGTGATTTAGGTAGAGTAGATCCAAATCCATGCAATCCCTAAACATTAATTAAAGATTAAACTAATTTTAATGATTTTAAAAACTAGATGGTCACAAGAAGGGACTTAAATGCCTCATCATATCACGCGCGTTTGGAATAGATACGTCTTTTGAAAAGGTTAGCCCAATCTCTATCCATAAGTAATCAAGTTTGCGTGTGGTGAACCACTCAATACGGTCAAGCTGCGCAATGGAACCTTACTTGTGACGACGAAAAACTTAGCTCAAGCTAACCAACTCATTCGGTGCAAGACGTTGTTCGACATGGCCTTTAAAGTTGAGGAAAATGCGAAGCTTAATCAAGCCAAAGGGATCGTTACTTGTTATGATCTACGCTACGCTATGGAGCAAGAGATTCTCGAGGATCTGCAAGGCCAACGTGTATGTAAAGTGGAAGTTATGAAACGGAAGAAGGAAACAGAAGAATAATTACGAGAGCACTGAAACGCAAATGGAGTTCATAACTTCTAAAATAACTCGACCCCTCTCAATTGATTCGAATGACGAAGTTGTTGTTCACAAGAGGAAAAAAAGATGGCAGCAGTTTAAGCTCGAACTCTGAAATATCTTTCCCTTCAAGTGATGGTTTGTAATCAATTCATTATACAGTGGAATTGTTATTTTAGTAAAATCTGTTTGGCATCACGCCGAATCAATTCAGTTACAAATCTTCAAGTTGTAACAGTAGAACTTACTTTGTGTAACATTTTTCTTTCTTCCAATGAACATATTACAGAATCCGATATCCAAAATTTGATTGATCAATTACCTAAACCATTTATTTTCCTTGGTGATTTTAATGCGCACCACCCCTTGTGGGGATCCAAATCGATATCGTCTCGAGGGAAACTTGTAGTCCTAAATTATTTTAAAAAAATATATCAACATATTGAACGACAGAAGTTGAACTAGAGTTAATTAACGGTACTACATCTTGTATTGATCTTGCTTTTTGCTCACCAATACTAAATACATGTTTTTCTTGGAATGTTCATGAAGATACTTGTAACAGTGATCGTTATCCTATTTTTCGTACACCTCAAAACTCTCGAATTTCTGAAGAAAATAGTTCACGTTGGGTGTAAAAAACTGCAGATTGGAATAAATTTTCCAGTCTTGCTAACTTTGAAAATAGTAATTTTATTTAATCTATTGATTATCAAAACTTTCACATAGTTGACGTTATTATAAAATTAGCCCAAAATGTATCAAAAAGTCAAGTTCTGTTAAAGGATGAAAATCAGTTCCTTATAAAAAAAAGAAAAAAGTGCCGACACGCTAACTTTTAGCTACCCCTTAAAGGCATAAAATTGACCCGTTATTGAGAACCTCTACGATCTGTCAAATAACGGGTCATGTTATCGGATCAATATTACCCCTTTTTCAAAAAGCTCGATTTCTTTCAAAAGGGGTTGTTTTAGAAGTTGTCAATTCAAAGCGTTATTTTTTGTCCGGTGAATCATAAAGAGAGAGATTGCATGGTAAGTTTTTAAGTTATAAATAATATTCTTTGAAATTAATCAGAAATATTTTCATACAGATCAGGTCATCCGCAGTGCACAATCCCAGACAAGCCCCCAAATACAAAGAAAAACACGGAGGGATCGCTTAGAAGCCAGAATCGTTGTTCAGTTAATTTTAACTGGTAAGTTGTGATATTTTTTTCTTATTTAAAATTTAATTTTCAATCTTGTTTCAGGATGCAGGCCAAGAAACGGGGGACGCTTAGTACGCTAGATGAACGATAAAACAAATACTTAAATCGTGAAGGAAAATATATTTTCATTTTTAAGAAAAAAAAAACCCTTCCACAATAAACAAAATGAAGCAAATAACATTTTGATTTCATTTATTTCCCAGCAAACGAATCTTTAATAAGAAAATCCTCCACCAAGCGCAAGCATTTCAAATAAGGGGTAATTTTGATCCGAGCGTTTGATATAAGGGGTAATTTTAATCCGCTACAAGCGTTATCAAGCTGAGTACCCCTTAAAGGGTACAGGGACTTTATCCGCAAAAAGGAGTTCTCCTAGTCTTATTGAATAACGGGTCAAAAGTATTCGTTAAGGGGTAGCCAAAAGTTAGCGTGTACGGGCATTTGAAAAGAGACCTACTGAAAATAATGAGAAAAATTACAAAATAATCAAAGTCAAAGTTCGAGCTCTCATCCGTTTTCACACGAACACTCCACAATCTACTACAACAAATAAACGGCATTAGTGTTAAAATAGTTCTATTTCAACTTAAAGAATAGATTATATATTGTATTCTAACCCTGTACAAACTGTTGAACTACTCGGTGAACATTTCTGTAAGGTTTAATCTTCATCCAACTATTCAAACAAATTTTAAAGTATTAAAGCAGAGAGGATTCCTCTCAAAATTTCTAAGGTTGACAAACCATATAACAATTTGTTAAGTTTACTAGAATTTGAAATTGCTCTCAATAAAACAAAAGGATCTTTTCCAGGAGATTATCAAATACATTATGATATGATAAAAAACTTTCCTTCTCAGGCCAAGACATATTTGCTTCGATTTCATAATCGTATTTGGACTGAAAATGGTTTTCCAGATGCGTGGCAATTATCATTGATAGTTCTTGTACTCAAGCCAGAAAACGATTCATTTCTATCAGATAGTTAAAGGCCTATTTCATAAATAAGTTGCTCAAAACTATTCGAAAGAATGATAAATAGACGAATAATGTGGTACACAGAAACTAAAAATGTTTTTTTTTTTCAACTATCATTTCGGATTTCGCATTCTTGAATCAAAACTAATTTTTAAATAAAACTCATACGTTTGCTGTTTTCTTTGACTTGGAAATAGCACAGAATGGCGCAGAAGCGTTTTGGATAAGCTTAAATCTGAAGGACTATATGAAAATATGCTCCATTTTATTGAAAATAGAAAATTTTGCGTAGTTCAAGGAACTGTAGAAACGACAGTTTTTAATCAAGAAAATGGTTTACCTCAAGGAGCTGTTATCAGCGTGGATCTATTTTTACTTATGCTTTACTTTTACTTATGATTTAAACGATTTAGTAAATGTAATTTCGCCTAAGTGTAAAATTTAACTGTATGCTGATGATATTGTTTTTTAAATGTCATCGAGATATTTAAAATTAATACAAAAACAGTTACAAATATGAATTGATAAAATAAGTACTTGGCTGTCAGATCAAGGTTTCGGAATATCTACAATTAAAACATGTGTGGTTCATTTTTGTAGAAAAAAATACACTCAATACATCCTGCGTTTCAAATAAGGGGAGAAATTTTGAGAGAAGAAGTTGAATTAAAATTTTTAGGAACGATTATGGATAAGCGTTTAAGTTGGAAAACAAATGTAAATAACGTTAAAACTAAAGCACTTAAAGCAATGAATATTATCAAAATTTTATCAAGTAAAAAATGGGGTCCTGATTGATGCACTTTGGCCAAATTACTCTCCCACCTAGTATTATCTCGACTGGAATACGGAGACTATATTTAATCATCAGCTTCCCCAAATTGGTTGAAATTATTAGATTCAATTCATCATCAAGGTTTAAGATAAGCGAGTGGAGCTTTTAAATCATCACCAGTGGTTATCTTTCAACAGGAGAGATATTTTTTCTTCCATCTAGATATTCTGGAACCCTCAATAAATTTGATCTTCCATCTCCAGTTATTAGGGTACATATGTCACAAAATGAATTATGATTAATGAATTTCATACGCAGTAAATCCAAAAAGAATTAAGAAAATAAAAATTTGAAGTTTTTAAAAGGATAAAAGTATTTTTATATAATCATAATTTTAATATCAATAACATTATTTGCAACTAATTGGAGATTTTTGAATGACTAGATATCTTGTATAATTTCGTTTCTATGGCATTATAATCTAACTCAATTTACTCTTTTTGGAGTTATAGCATATGATAACTTCAAAATGGAAGGGGTATAATAATTAAGAATACAATTTGAAAAATGATGCATGACCATGTATTTCAAATAATCCAACCTCTCAAGTAATGGAAACAAATACATAGATAAAATTATTGGATAAAATTTCAATTGCTAGAGTAAAATACGATACCGAAACGTAGAAAATCGGTAGAATAAATTTTAAAAATAAAAAATTTTGAAAATTTTGAAATCGCAATACTTTAAATTATGTAAGTTTGCCATTTTTTTCAATTGCCAAATTTTTCAATTTTGTCAAATTTGTCACTTTTGTCAAATTTGTCAATTTTGCCAGTTTTGTCAATTTTGTCAGTTTTGTCAATTTTGTCAGTTTTGTCAGTTTTGTCAATTTTGTCAATTTAGTGAATTTTGTCGATTTTCTGATTGTCAATTTGGCCAATTTTAACAATTTTTTCAATTTTCTAAGATTTTGACAATTTGTCAATCTCTTCAATTTTGTCAATTTTGTCGATTTGGTCAATTTTGTCAATTTTGCCAGTTTAATCAATCTTGTCAATTTATGAATTTTGTGGATATAGTGAATTTAGTCGATTTTGTCTTAGTCAATTTTGTCAATTCTGTCAGTACTATCAATTTTGTCAATTTTGTCAATTTTATCTTTTTTGTCTATTTTGTCAATTTTGTCAGTTTTGTCAATTTTGTCAATTTAGTGAATTTTGTCGATTTTGTCATCGTCAATTTGGTCAATTTTGCCAATTTTCATGATTTTGTCAATTTTACAAATTTTGTCAATTTTCATGATTTTGTCAACTTTGTCAATTTTGCCATTTTTGTCAAATCAGTGAATTATGTCAAGTCAGTCAAGTTTGTCAATTTCGTCGATTTGGTCTATTTTGTCATTTTCTTTCAATTTTGTCAATTTGGTCGATTTTGTCATTTTTCTTTTTGGTCAACCTGGCCAAAATGGTTAATTCGGATAGTTTTTTCTGTTTCTTCATTCAACTTTGTCGAATATTATTATTAGCTTTTTAGCTTTATATGCATGTTCCAAAAAAAAAAACCAAATGCTTCAAACTCTACTATAGAGGGCTTTGTGGCGCTACTGTTTGGTTGTTATTTTCCACTGGTTCCAGCAAGTAAAGTTCGGATTGACTTCCAAGCCGTCCTCGTTTTTTCTAGACACCAACCCCAACAACAACAACGCAACATTTGCACAGGTTTTTCGATGCGAACTTCTTCTTCTTCTTCCTCTTTGTTTTAGTTTATTTTGGCCAGAGAATGGAACTCTATAACACCACTTTTCTTTCGATGCGAACGAAAAGTTTTCATCGCGCAATGTTAGATCTGGAGAGAGGAAGAGAAAAGGGTACAAAAAAAACCAAGCCCGAGAGCTTAAAGCTCGAGAGGATTCAGTAGCATTTGTCCTATTGGATTCAATTTGCTTCCACGGGCGAAATTCTCTCCGGTCGTTCGTGCTTAGAAAAAGCTCCCTGAGCACGAACGGCACGTGAGAAGATGAGATGGTGTGCATATGTACATCGTCCGCGTTCCCTCCCGTGTCGTTTTCCCCTTCTCAGAGCAATCTGTGCTTGAGAATCTATCGTTGGGCGAGACGGGCCTTACCATCACTATAGAAATATGCGATGTGAGGGTCTTGTCCTTCGGCTTGAATCATTCGATTTCGGGGTTGTACCTCATGGTGCAATCCTTTATTATAAACTTTAATTTTGGGTATCAATTCCAGAACTAATTTTTGGTTTCGGTCTGCCTAAGGGTGGACTGGTATATACTAATATAAATTCCACGTTAATTGGTAATATATAAAATATTACATTTTGATTAACTGACAACTATTTGTCCTAAAAATCATAATTATCATTCGATTGGAGGCGCCCTCTGTTTTTCTTATGGGGATTTACACGGAGTGAAAGCGTACCCAGCGCTTATCGCTCCATGAATTCGATCATCATCATGAGTGATTGTTGGAAAATGCTGGCAAGCCAAATGGATTCGTTTTTTGGAGTGCTGATTTGACGATAATTACTATGAAAATTTATTTTTCAAACTATTTTGTATTTTTTTCTTTCTTTTATAGGTTGAAGAAGAAAAAGAATCAAATTTTTCAAGATAAAAAAGATTCAAGATAAAAGACATCATCAGAACTCGTCGAGCTGATTCGATAGGTACCTATAAAGGTATATCTAAGACCCATAATTAATGATCTCCCAAATCGACCGATAACTATACCTTTCTGTAAGAAAGGCAAAAAGATCCTCCATAGGTTTTTCCAAAACTAAACAATAATTTAACAATGAGTTCATTTACCAAAAAGTCAACTTGTAAAATAGTCCTTAGAAATGTATAGAAAAAAGTTATTACTAATTATTAAGGTTATGAATTCTATTACTCTCATGGTTCTCAAGGTGGCCATAGAATTGCATGCAAAATATCGTTTTTCGTTTAGCAGATTATAGTTCTGTGTATAGTGCCGAACTGACTGGCATTTTGAAAGTTACAGATGAAGTGTTAAAAAAAATATCAGTAAACAATCTTTGTTTGACTGATTATTTCAGCTCCCTTATGGCCCTCCCAAATCCCTTTTCTAACCATTCCATCTTACGAAAAATTCATCAACATGTGTTCAAAATAACAAAGTGCTAAAGAAATTTAAAATTTTGCTTTGTACCAAGGCATGTGGGAATCATTGGTTGTACCAAGGCATGTGGGAATCATTGGTAGCAGATTCAGTAACCAACAATGCGACAAATGAATCCTCGTTACAGAATTCAATGACATGAACCGATTTCAAAAATTTAGGTTGATTATTGAAAAATATTTTAAAGCCAAATGGATATCTACTACAGAAAACAAATACAGGGAAATGTGTTGAAATGCTCAAAAGGAAAGAATCAGTAGTTTTAACTCGTTTGAGATTGGGTCAAACCCATCTAATTTATTCGTATTTAAGGGGGGAGTAGGGTCTAACGGGTAAAAAAAACACCATTTTCACGAATTTTTTTTTAGAGCATTTGTTCAAACAAATGTATTCAAATTTTTTGCATTATACAAAGCATTGTTAAAAGAACATTAAGCAATTTTTCCGTAGAAAAATATTGAAAAATGAGCCGGTGACGGAGCACTTTCGAGGATGCCTTTTAGAAAACAGGATTTGCGGTGGACACTGTATCTCAGCACAGAATCATCTGAAGTCAAAAAATCAGAGCAAAATATTTTTAATAGATGTTTTTCTTAACCCCAACGATTTTATTTAACTTAAAAAAATTTTTATGAAATTTTTATGGCTGTTTGAATTAAAAACTATAATTTTTCACGAAAAAATCCGCCATTTTTTATCTGTAAAATTTCCCCAAAGTAAAAAAAAAAATAAAATCGTTGGGGTTTGGTATTTTATATGTAGAAAATATGTTGCAAATTTGAAAAGAATCGGTGAAGTAGTTTTCAAATGACGATGTCCACGGACTTTAAAAATGTGCTTTCGAGAAAAACGCGTTTGAAGCTTCTGCTCTCTCTCTCTCTCTCTTGCAGTATTAGATAAGAGGAGATAAAGGCCTATAATTTCTACAGTTTTGCTTCGATTGACTTGAAAATTTGACACAACATTCTTGAAATGTTTTACAATAAGAAAATAAAAAAATAAAAAAATCGATTTTTTGAAAGTGTGAGACCCTACTCCCCTCTTAATGTCTCACGGTAGTCCCCCTATTTACGATCATTGTAACGATAATTTGTCAGTTAAACACATATTCAATAGTTGTAAAAAATTTGCATCACTGAGAAGAGCTACAGATATTCCAGGGATTTCAAAGATAATTTTGAAAATATCGATACAGTTTTTGAAATTTTGAAGAAGTCAGATCTTTATGATTCCATTTGAGTTTCATTGTAATAAAAACATATTTGACTGGATACTAAGTTAAGCACGATATAGTACACATTTTCTTATATATAAATATTTTCATAGATTTATTGTAAACACTCGTTTGATAGTGTGTTTATTGTAAGCTAGTTGTTAAATTTATTGTAATTACTTCATATTGTATGCAAGATTAAAAGTCAACGGCCTAAATAGCCTCATGTTGTGCTGATGGCCGAACAAATAAAATAAAAAAAAACATGATTAAGAATATCTAAATTAATGGATATCAGAAAAAGGTTTCTTTGTGAATACGTTACATTGTTATTGTTATGTATTACTAGAATGATGGAAAATTGAAAATTTTTCAAAATTTTTGTTTCAAATGGATGTTGATTTTGGATCAGTTAAGATTCAAAATTTACGAAGTAGTTGCCGTTTGACAAAAATAATTTTCACAAAATGAAAAGATTTTCTATAATAGGTGTTTTAATTGAATTATTTTCCATGAAGCTATTTTCAAAAAAATATGCCAATCATTAACTGCTGCTCATTCCATTTGCAGCTTTCAATTAAAAACATCGTCACCGGAATGGTATTGCATTGCCTCATAAAATTAACTGTAGTAGGTACTAGGTACCTAGCTCGTTTCTGGTTGGTTGCCACACAATTATACTCGAATGCGATTAAACCTCCTCCGACGATCGACCGTTTGCTTTAGCTTTTGCTTGCTGCTGCTGCGGAGCAGCTCATAATCATAAATTGGAAATCTTAAAGACTCCACATGGGAGCGGAGGGCGTTCTGTTGGTTGGCTGCCTGTTTGGTATCAATGTCGGTGGCCACCTGTTCTCACACCCGTAGAAGGGCGTCACTGTCGCCTTTTGCCGGGCGTCGTCGTCGTCGTCGTCGTCATCAAAGAAGGGAACCAAAGGAATCCGGCAGCTGAAGGTTGAAGACTGAAGGCCGAAGGCTGCAGCAAAGCAGGGAAAGCGATGGGAAATTAGCTCCCAGCTTAGCCCGCAAATTTCATTAATTTTTCACGACATATCCGAGAACAAGCCGGAGAATGAACCACTGAACCTGGGGGCGTGTGTATTTCCCCGTTGCTGAAGCTGAAGCGGGTAGGAGTGGAACCTGTCGCATTAACTAGACGTCTCCGAAAGTGCCCGTATAACGAGAACGACGACGATACAGGACAGAACTAAAAGAAGAGGACACTACAACGGGGAGTCGGAAGGGCGCAGGAGAACAAGTTTAACATCTTATGCTGAAAAAAGGTGTTCGTTCTGGGACATGTAAAAGTTTACCGTGTAATCAGAAGACGTAGCAAAGTTTTTAATTTGGAAGTTATGCGGTTTTTGTTTCGGAGCGTTAATGAAAGCCACTTCCAGTGTGCCGACACAGTTTTCCCCGATCGGCAAGCAAGCAACTTCTGGGCTGGGCTGGGTACCAGAAACCTCACTGAGTGGGTGGAATGGGTGGCATTATGAATGTATGTGCAACAGAATGGCAAAAGCAGACAGCATCGGCCAAAAGAGCAAAGGGAACAAGATAGTGGCCACACCATCACCACCTAGCGGCCGAGTTGATTGCTTCGGGGACTTCAACGAGGACGAAGGGACAGAATGCTTAAGCACTTCCGATGTTGTTGCGAGGACATTCTCATTGCTACCTATCTATTCTATTCAGAACTGAAAGTTACGCCTCAACAGAGCGCACTGATAGACAGACACAGAATGAAGTCCGAAAGCAAGTTAAAATTTTAAATGTTTGAATAATTCGATAATGGATTGCTTTTGTAAGCGTTGAAAAGCATTTAACGTTACTAGTGACTTTTTGTACAGTTCTCATAAAACTTATTCAAATGGGTTCGATGGAATAACAACTAAATGTCTGAATATATAAAACAAGAGTTTATTCAATAAAAAATATCTATGTAAGTTATAGGTACTTCTTCTACTTAACGGTGGCTCCACCGTTCACTTATTATGGTTCGAAATTCGAGTGACAGAGTTTGTCGAACAGAAATAATTTAGAAGAATTTTGGAAAGAGTAGAGAATTGTAGACAAACTTTTTTTTCTCATGCACCTTTATTTCTATATACCTAATATTGAACAAAATGAAAATTTCGTATAATCTTCATATGATTATTCAAAATTTTTTTATTCTCATGGTTGGGCTGTTGATGATGTGATATGATACTTTTATTGGTTTTAACTAAATAATGGTAATCTGCGGGTCATCATATCAAAACCAATTAAATAGCATGCAAAATATATGAATTTTTGTAATGTGTTTGACAAATTAGTTTCACAAAATTGGCTCTTGGATGATTTCGCAAAGTTCTTTTAAAAGGTTCCACGACAGACAGACAGACAGACAGACAGACAGACAGACAGACAGACAGACAGACAGACAGACAGACAGACAGACAGACAGACAGACAGACAGACAGACAGACAGACAGACAGACAGACAGACAGACAGACAGACAGACAGACAGACAGACAGACAGACAGACAGACAGACAGACAGACAGACAGACAGACAGACAGACAGACAGACAGACAGACAGACAGACAGACAGACAGACAGACAGACAGACAGACAGACAGACAGACAGACAGACAGACAGACAGACAGACAGACAGACAGACAGACAGACAGACAGACAGACAGACAGACAGACAGACAGACAGACAGACAGACAGACAGACAGACAGACAGACAGACAGACAGACAGACAGACAGACAGACAGACAGACAGACAGACAGACAGACAGACAGACAGACAGACAGACAGACAGACAGACAGACAGACAGACAGACAGACAGACAGACAGACAGACAGACAGACAGACAGACAGACAGACAGACAGACAGACAGACAGACAGACAGACAGACAGACAGACAGACAGACAGACAGACAGACAGACAGACAGACAGACAGACAGACAGACAGACAGACAGACAGACAGACAGACAGACAGACAGACAGACAGACAGACAGACAGACAGACAGACAGACAGACAGACAGACAGACAGACAGACAGACAGACAGACAGACAGACAGACAGACAGACAGACAGACAGACAGACAGACAGACAGACAGACAGACAGACAGACAGACAGACAGACAGACAGACAGACAGACAGACAGACAGACAGACAGACAGACAGACAGACAGACAGACAGACAGACAGACAGACAGACAGACAGACAGACAGACAGACAGACAGACAGACAGACAGACAGACAGACAGACAGACAGACAGACAGACAGACAGACAGACAGACAGACAGACAGACAGACAGACAGACAGACAGACAGACAGACAGACAGACAGACAGACAGACAGACAGACAGACAGACAGACAGACAGACAGACAGACAGACAGACAGACAGACAGACAGACAGACAGACAGACAGACAGACAGACAGACAGACAGACAGACAGACAGACAGACAGACAGACAGACAGACAGACAGACAGACAGACAGACAGACAGACAGACAGACAGACAGACAGACAGACAGACAGACAGACAGACAGACAGACAGACAGACAGACAGACAGACAGACAGACAGACAGACAGACAGACAGACAGACAGACAGACAGACAGACAGACAGACAGACAGACAGACAGACAGACAGACAGACAGACAGACAGACAGACAGACAGACAGACAGACAGACAGACAGACAGACAGACAGACAGACAGACAGACAGACAGACAGACAGACAGACAGACAGACAGACAGACAGACAGACAGACAGACAGACAGACAGACAGACAGACAGACAGACAGACAGACAGACAGACAGACAGACAGACAGACAGACAGACAGACAGACAGACAGACAGACAGACAGACAGACAGACAGACAGACAGACAGACAGACAGACAGACAGACAGACAGACAGACAGACAGACAGACAGACAGACAGACAGACAGACAGACAGACAGACAGACAGACAGACAGACAGACAGACAGACAGACAGACAGACAGACAGACAGACAGACAGACAGACAGACAGACAGACAGACAGACAGACAGACAGACAGACAGACAGACAGACAGACAGACAGACAGACAGACAGACAGACAGACAGACAGACAGACAGACAGACAGACAGACAGACAGACAGACAGACAGACAGACAGACAGACAGACAGACAGACAGACAGACAGACAGACAGACAGACAGACAGACAGACAGACAGACATCATTTCAAGGAGGAGTTCGAGAAGGCGTTTACTCGCGTGGACATCGATATTTTTCGCTCCGTGAAAAGTCGTTCTAACTAAGAAGCAAAAGTATAAAAAAGGAAGAACTTATATCGAGTGAAGTTGAAAATATCCGCTTACGTGTGCAAAAATGTCATGAGTGCTGTTACAAAAAAAAAAAACATCAAGATGTGAGAAGAAACAAATCAACTTATGAAACTTTGGTTGCAATAGCTTCTGATTCCGAATTTCGGTGCAATGGTTCCGAATCAGTGAAGAATATGTCCTGTCGATGATAATCTATTTGGCGAAATCCAACCTTTTTACGTTTTTAGACTTTTACATTGTAGGATTAATATATTAAATTAAAGAACATTCTGCGCATTATTCATATGCTTAAGAAGCGTTTGGTCTATGATTTCGGATCTTCTTATTCGCTACAATATGAGATTTTAATTGCATAAAGTTATCAACAAGTCAAGGAACTGGTGATTCAAGAATCGGTTAAAACACGACGTTTGAAATCTAGAGTTTGTTTGATTCTAAGATTGCACTCATCAACATCACAATTCAAAGCCGTTTCTACAAAAAAATAAAAATAATTCCCTTTTAAAAAAGTAAATCACGAATTACTTTGAATAAACTATGTACTTGGTTGCTTAATGAAAAGCATAATCTAAGGTTTTTACAAAAAATCATAACTAAGCCGATTTAAATTAATAATTCATACACATTAAAAGTCTAAAACAGCCTCAATAACTTGAAGCTTGAAAAATACAAAAATACAAGTACAGAAAATTTTAATATTTGAAGGTAACGAAAACATGTTCAAAACTGGTTAAGGAGCATAGAATTTTATTATCCTAAATTTAACGCAAATTCCACAAGGGGTAACATTTGCCAAGAACTCATTTCAATCAATTATAGTTGGCAAACACAATGAATATTCAAAATTGATTGATTCTGAGAACTGCAGTTTTTTACACTTCAATTTTCGTTAACAATTTAAAAAAAGGATTTCGGTTTGTGCTATGTCCAGGCGCTTGCCACAGAACAATTTGCGTGCAAATTGATGCAATTTCGGGAAACCAAATATGAGGTACAAATCTGGTACCACTTACGGGCCAAAGGGGTTTTTACCAGAAATTCTCGGAGAACAACAACAAGTCACTCCAACGCCACATGTTTCTGCCTGGCTGGATGGCTTCGTCGTCGTATGAAAATATGTTTGAAATTCGAGAAACCCTCTTATCAGCATTTGGGGACCGCAACAACACCAACAATAACACATTTTAGGGGCAGGAACGAAAAAAAATCAGCACCAGAACCTGGCACATATTGTTACAAGCTGGATCGCCAGATTTCGATGTGCGAATTTCCGTTCCGTATTGCAGTAGCAGAAATATGCATATGGATATTCACCAGTCCACCCCCTTCTTGCTTTCGTCCATTCACATTCGGTTCGTTCAGTCTCGAATCTCAAATCGCTCTTCCATTCCGAAAATATGTCGGCTCCACGTTTTATTTGTCAGCTAAACCACACAGCATATCAGATTTTGCCACTACTCTCTCAGTTCACCTACGAGTTTTGCAACGGCAGAAGAAAGAAAGACAGCACAAAAAAAAGTGTAGTGGGTGGAGGCAAAAAGCCACAGGATCAGTGGAAGTTGTTGGAGCAACCGAATAGCAACAACATGCAGGGAAACAAATGGTTGAAAAAAACTATACTAAGTGCGAATGTGAGACACACCAGTTTTTCGGAATCTCACTCTCGGATCGTTATTTGTGGAACAGATTTTCCAGGAGCAGCCTCGGAGGATAAAGGAAGGATGGACCACACACAGCTCGCTCCAAAGTTGAGGGCAGGGGAAAAAATCTCCAATTCTTGTGTTCGCCATGCATGAAATGGGACATAACGAATATTTATGCAAATTTTAGTTTTCATTTGGGAGAGTTGATATTGAAAATCTGAAACGCGAAGGACGACGACAACGACGGAAGCATCTAGAAGCGAGGGTGTCCTGGATTGGGTTGGAGCTTCCGGTTTAAGCTCGACTATACTCAAATGTGAGGGCATTTGAAGCATTCTCGATATTGCAGCCCCGAGAATGTTGCCTTTTGGAATTGGCAGCTGTCTCGATGTTGAAATCAAGGAAATTGTGAACATCTTCTGTTCTGTGTTGTGGTTGTTGGTCCAAAATATGTCTGAGCTGTGCGATGCATATTGGATGGGATCAGTCTCTTAGTTGAACCTACAGAAATGGATTAGTTTCGTGCAATTAGGAGACGGATCCCTGGCATTTTTCTGGCAATATTGGAATCTCCGGAAGTCAGCTTGTGCCAGAAAATAACAAAATTTTCTGTGGAAAAATTCGAATGATTTGAATTTTGATGGCCAGTGATGAAAGATTTTCATTAGGGTTGATATCCCAAATAGAAGATATTCAGCGTGGAATATTGAACTCGGCCAGATCCGTACTCATCAGATATAAATTGACATGTGTGTATCATTGTGGTTCATTTTAATTAAACGTTCTATCAGGGAGTATTCGATCGTATTAAGACGTGGGAAAGTATTCAAAAACAAATCAAAATAGAAAAAAATCATAATTGTATTGTATCGGCATATTTTTCGGCATCAGATTGACTTTCAAATATCTTCTGGAGCTTTTCCACCCATAACTAATTATTTATCGATCATTGAACTAAATTTTACATTTCGGTTATGTTTAATCTAGATTAACAGATTTTGAACGAATTCTTTGAAAATGTTATTTAAAAAAATAATTTTCAGCAAAATGATAATTGAAAGCAAAAACTTTTCTATTCTACACTGTAAGCAAATATTATCAGAATTTTAACTTGACTCGCAATTATCTATATATATAAAAATGAATGTTTGTCTGTCTGTCTGTTACCTATAGACTCGGAAACTACTGAACCGATCATCGTGAAACTTGGCATCTAAGGGTTTTTGATGCCGGGGATGGTTTCTATGATAGTTACAAACCGCTCCGACTTAAGGGAGAGGGGGCTTCCATACAAAACATGTAGTTTTTCGAAACAAATTAAAGTCATGACATCCATTTTCTCAAGGTTTTTTTTCCTTTGGGCGGTTTGTTTTTCGTCTCCATGGTCGAGGCGTCGCAAACATACGTCGCGAGAGGATAGTAACCATGGCATAGCATACTGATCAGTGGGAATATTTTGGCGCCTTTTTCTCAACCAAGCATATTTTCAATGCAAGGGGTGGCGATATGAAGCCTTGATGTGATTTTTTTTCTACTTGATTCCTAGCTCATTTGTACAGCACATGATTATGAATGACGCCTAGACGTTATCCTGATTGACATTTTGCCGATCGAATAAAACATACACATTTTTATTTGCCAAAATCTGAAATTGAAAAGTCATGGCATCCATTTTTAGAGATTTTCTTTTCTTTGAAGGGTTTGTTTTTCGTCTCTATTGTCAAGCAAATGTCGTCGCAAGTGGATAGTAACCAAAGCTGTTCGTTGATCGCTGGAAAAATTGAACAATTAGGCGCCTGTTTCTCAACCAAGTATCTATATTTCTTATGCACGTGGGGGCGATATGCAACCTAGATGTGCTTTTCTTGCCTAATTGTACACAACACGTGGAAATAAAAAATATATATTTAGTTCTGATGCTAATGAAATAATGGTATGACACTTTGCGGACAATTGAAAAAAAAAACACTGAATTAAAAGAATTTACATAAAATTTTTTAACCCAAGGTTATTTTTGAATCATATTGAAAACAGAAATATGAATAAGCTGTCTACATAGGTAGATCGGAAACATTTTGTTGATCATGTAAAAATGTACTTAACTGAAAAAGAAGATAAAAAAATCTGATCCGACACATGAACTGATCAAGAGCCTTTTCTTAAAATTAGATAAGATAGGACTGACGTGTTCATAAGTGAAAGGTATCTGTGAAATAAACTGATTTTTATTGACCAAAAGTGAAGGAATTAATTTTTCGAAAGAATTTTCATTAAAGTAGCACTAGAGCATATTCAAAGGTTCAACTTTTCTCTGTTCCAAAAAAAATATAAAATTATGTTTTCTTCTAAAAATTGTTACTTCAGCCCAAATACACAACAGAAACGAATTTAGAAATGAAAATGGGAGCTTTTAATTTCAAATAATTCTGAAAAAAACATCGTACTTTTTGCTTACCTACCAATTTAAGTACGTACTTAACATGAAAAGTGTTTTTGTGTTACATGGCTGCATAAAAAAGACTTTGGTCCGCTTCTTTTTTGAAAAGTGAGTCTTTAAAACTCATATTCAACTGGAAGCAAATTTTTTATGAGAAATTTTAAATATACTTTGAAAGTGTTCAAAATAATATCCCCTCCTGTCAACTTACACGATGGGGCAAAGGCAAACGTCGAACTTTTAAGAAATTGATCTTTAAAATGATTCAATATGTTGAAAAGACCAGAAGGGCTAGTCCGAAAGTTGAAACTGAAGCGGATATTTAAAATTCTTAAATGTCTTTGTAAATGAAAGTCATTTTCTTTGAACAGCATTCGATAAAAGTGGAATAACAAACATAAATTTATACTGCTAGAATACTGCAGATATATAAATGAAACTTGATTAACCCTTCGTTTCATAAAGTTACAAATATGCAACAATTAATTAAAACTGTTCTAAACTTCACATTTAGCTAAAAAGTAAATTTTTTTTTCGATGGGAATAATATTTATAATTT
The DNA here is from genome assembly GCF_029784155.1 of Uranotaenia lowii. NCBI lineage: Eukaryota > Metazoa > Arthropoda > Insecta > Diptera > Culicidae > Uranotaenia > Uranotaenia lowii. Next base: position 234,221,272 of record NC_073693.1, on the reverse strand, counting down.
CAAGATCACGTTCAATTAAAAAAAAATATTTTTAGTGTTTATTGGAACCAAAAAAACCCACTTGAATCTGAAAAATATGGAATGTGGAAAAAGCCTAATTTTTCAAATTTTTGGCCTAGTGTAATTCATATTGAGAATTTTTTTTCGACTCAAAAAAAATATTTTCGTATTCCCACTAAAGTAATTTACATAATAAACAAAATTTGAGATTTTTTTTTGTTTTTTCTCTGATATAATGGGTTTTCAATAACTGTTGCAAATATGCAACACCATGCAACGGTAGTACCCTAGCTAGTTATATGGGTTCCATAGTGTGTTTTCGAAACTTGCATCGTTAAACAGTGTATTTGTTTCCCGATGACAATGTTTTCGTTATTAATGATTTATTATCATGTTCAGGCCGTATTAAGAGGGGGGGGGGATGAGAAAAATTGCCCCCCCCCCCTGAATAAAGAGGGCCCCCGAGGTGAAAAAAATAAAAGTTTTGCTCTAAACCGTTATCAAAACTAGAAAAATATTATAAAAAGTTCAAAATTTATCAAACTTTAAACTAGGACGGGTCCGAATAATTAACTTATTTAGGATTTGTAATTCAGCGTATGTAAACACATTATTTTGATTTTTTTCCGCGGCCCATTGGTATAACAAATTCATATTTTGAATAAAAAAATATGTCGGATACCTTCATAACTTGCAAAATAAGCATACACCAATTTTCAAAAGTTCTATATTATTCAACGTGATTCAAACTCAAGAACGGGGCTTTATCCAGAGAGTTTAAAAATCTAAAAACAAACAACGAATACGCTTTTTTATTTTTCCACTTGAAAATTCAGTACTATCTGCCAACATTCGATAACCGAGATTTGAAGTATTGTTTTGCCTTTTTTTTTCTTAGACATGAATGAATGATTTGATTGAAAATTACAATGCTCATTATTTTTTACTAAAGTATGAGCCGTTTCTTATTATCAATTGACGAAAAATGCTCTTTATTTATACTATTCAACCTTTTCCTGGAAGCTCTGGAAGTTGATTTTAAATTGAAACTTTTTGTTCTCGAATTTAGTTTTATTTTTATTTCTTTTTTATGCTTAAACTGATTTAAAGTTTGAATTCTAATTTTAGAATCATGTTCCAAATTCGAATGCTCATTCCAAAGAAATCTTTATTGTTCTTTTAATTTTGCCAACAAATGATATTTAATAGTTTAATGTAATTTGTAATTGGATCATTCCTTCAAAACTAAATTGAGACTTTGCTCTTCAATATCAAGTTTGTTTATTAAAACTGGCATATAGTTATGGTATGATTTAAGATTAAGAATCTTCATCAGAACCAATTTAAATACGTTTTCGGAATTGATTTGTGTTGATTTGTTCAAGGTTATGTTCAGAAAAGTTGTATAGGTAAGAAGCTTTCCATCTTGCCGCCGGTCGTGGCCTAGAGGATAGCGTTCCAGCCATCTAAGCCAGAGTCCATGAGATCGAATCCCGATCACGGCACATATAGTGCTCTTTCCGTGGTCTGGTGGTAAGATGCTAGCCATAAAATCCTTGAAAGATGTACGCCTTAGAGTTAAGTAAATTAGATCTCTTCAAAGAAACATGAAGTTTCACTGAGATCCTATATGTGTGTGTTCGTTTTTTTTAGCACCTTTAAGCAAACGTAAGGAATAATTTCCTCAGTAGGTGGTATATTATCGCATAACTACTCTTAGCTAATTTCTCGAGAGTCTTTGTAGTCTAGTGGATAAGCTGGTGCGAGTCTGGTTCCGATGTGCCAGGCTGGGTTCGATTCCCGGTATCGGCGAGACAACTTTTGGGTTCGAATCCTATAAGAAGCCGACAAGTAAGATGTGTTTCCTCTTATAACTGATTATATGAATGTTTAACCAGCTGCCAGCTGGCCAGGTATATGCACGGATGCCGGAATACCTCTAAGTAACCTGATTGACTCGTTCTTCCAAAATATACCTACATACGAAGCCATGGGGTCGGTCCAAGAATGCATGTGAGCACATACTTAGGCAGAAACTGCGGTGAATTCGTGCACCCATGGTGGAAAACCAACATACATAACTACTCCCAGAAAAATTCTTAACTTTCCGGTGTCCAGAAATCTAGATTTGCGAAGTTCCTGTGCGAAAACTATGATTAGTGCAAAAGAAATTAGGAATAAGCATTTATTTCCAGTTGTCGAGTGTGAAGAAAAAAAGGTGTAACCGTTTCATGTTGTTGCATATTTGCAACAATTAATATTTTTGCTAAATAACCGAAATATGTGAAAATAATATTTTTTCCTTATTTTTCCCTTCATGTATTCATCATTGCGCACTATTGAGAATTTTTTCGAGAAAAAATAAAAAATCATGAAATGAAGGGTTAAACAAACAAACAGATAAACGTATTAAATCCATTTTAAAGCCATAATAATAAATGCGTTTCTTTTTCGTCTTCGGTCGTCTTCGGCTTGCTGGCAGGAGTAACAATAATAATAAATGCGTTTCTTTTTCGTCTTCAGCTCGGTCGACGACTCGTTCGAATGCGATTGGTAAATGCTGACTATGAAATTTTTTCAGCTTCAAACGACTGGGGGTTGAATGACTGGCAAACGAAGTGACTGGTCGTTAAGGAACAGTCAATTGATTTTGACGGACCAAGAGGCTTCACAGTCACAGCTTCACGCCTCATGACGATGAGTTTTGCCAAGCCTGGCCATTACTCTGACGCATCTGAAAATAAGCTTTGCATCTACACTTGCCCCAATATACGGGACAACGTTAACTTAGAAATTTGTTTTTGCCAACTTTTTTGAATATTTGACTTTCAAAAAGAAAATAAAAAAACCGCGGAGAATTTATTTAGTTATGCAACTGATATTTTTTGCTTTAATAAATTAACTAAAAAGAAAAAAATTGCACTGTATGAAATCGATAATTTTCATACCATGATAAGTGTTTTTTGGGAAAACTTCAAGCTATAATGTCCCATGTCCACGAGTTTGGCATATGGCGATACATTTTTTAACATAATTTTGACGCAAAAGGATAGATATTTAAACTGCTTCGACGGGCGAGGTTGGTGAAAAAAGCTGTTTGATAATGTTTATAAAAAATCCTTTTCATCGTTTTTTTTTTCAAATTTCGATAGCTTATTTTTTTAACATAAAAAATACATCATCTAAAGCTAATCAGGGGCAGGAAGTGCTCATAATACAGAAAATTAGGAATATACTCAAAAAACTGTCCCGATTCACGCTATTGATCGGTTTTCAAAATTATATTTCCATCAAGTACAATGTGCAATAAATTCCAATATGCGAATCATTTTCTTTCAATTAGAAATTTATGTAAACTCGAGCCGGATAAATCAGCCTACCTTCTTCAAGCAGTGGGGGACAAAATTGGAAAAGATGGGGTAGCTCCCATGTAAGTTTAAGATAAAGAGCTTTTAAAAGAAGGGACCATATTTTAAAAGAGGGTTTTCTTGCGTACGGATATTAAGCATAACTCAAAAATAGATGTGACAAATATTTTTATAGAAGTTTGTAACTTCCCATTTTGGGGAAAAAGGTGGAAAATTCATAAATATTGACATTATTTGAGTCATTATGAAGCTTTAAAAACAGAGTACAAATTTCAGACCTTGAAAAACAAGTTTAGAGATCAAGCTTCAGTAAATAATATATACCATATTTGAATTGCAATTCTGAACTCCAGCTGCAGCTCTCATCTCAAAGTTGTTGGTTCTAAACCATGATGAGGTTTGATTTAAAAAAAAAATGCTTACAAATATCTAAATTTGAATAAATTTTTACAAATAACATTTATTTTTGCAAGGTGTAGCAATGCACACCGGGTCAGCTAGTTTATAATGAAAAAGAGTGTCCCGAGCAGACTTTTATGGCAAAATTATACCTAATTTTGCTATCATGCCTTGAAAGTAAATTTAGGTATCATTTTGACCGAATAAAGGTGGTACAATGCCAAAATTTGGGTCTCACTTTTCATATATGGATACCTCAATCATGTCAAGTGTAGGTTTCACTGAAACCTTAATGATACCTTGTTTAGCCAACGTTTCAAAACGGGTTCTGAGGGCATACTGATGCCACTTTAAGGTACAACTCACTGCCAAAATTTGGCATCGCTGTGATATCAAATCTATTTTTAAACGCTGCCAACCGAGGCATCATTAAGCTTCCATTGAAACCAAAATAGGCTTTACTTAGTATTGTACCACCTTTATTCGGATAAAACGATACCAAATTTTCTAAAAAGGCATGATAGCATAAATTTGTGTGAAAAATGTGTAAAATTACTACTTTTACATGTTTGCAAGCGATTGATCCATTTTTGCGTACCGAAGCCAAATTCTTCGGCAATTAAATTGCGTCTCAAAGAACAAATTACATAAAGAAAGCAAAATTTGTTATCCTAAATTGTCGTTGCATACCCAAAGGCGTTTTAAATTTGTTCTCAAGCGAATGAACAAAATCTGTTCTCCACCTTATTTTGATTTCAATTGAGGCCCTCATAATCAGAGGGGTGCAAGTCCCAAAATCATCAATTTTGAGTTAAGTATACCTAACGATTCTTCATGTTTAATTGTAGATCTGGTGCAAAACTCTAAATTTTTATAATATTTTTTGGACACTTTCAATTGAATTAAAACTGCTCGAATTAGATAAATATATGAAAAATCGAGCACCTTCACAACTTTGAAGCGCGATTTCTCGAAATTCTCATTTAGGCACTTGCACTCCTCCGATCCCAAGCGCCTCAATTTATTTTTGTTTATGTCATCAAAATTAGCTTGGGTATTGATTTTTTTAAAAGGCGAATGTGCCAAATAAGGCGCTCGGGATCAGAGGGGTGCATGTGCCTAAATGATAGTTTCGAGAAAACGCACTTGAGCTGTGAAGGTGCTCGATTTTTCATATATTTTTCGAATTCGAGCAGTTTTAATTCAATCGGAAGTGTTCAAAAAATATTATAAAAAATTGGAGTTTTGCACCAAGTGTACAATGAAACATGAAAATTTTTTAGGTATACTTAACTAAAAATTGATGATTTTGGGACTTGCACCCCTCTGATTGTGAGGGTCTCAATCTCAAAAATAAATCGTGTTCGAAGATTTTATATTGTAAACATTTTTGAGATAGTAATAAAAAAAATTGCTGGGAGCTTAAGAAGCTGTCATACCTTTAACGCAATATTCTCGAAATAACGATGTTGGCACATTTTCTCTTTACTGAAATAGATACCGATTTCGGTTTAGACTTATAAATGAAAAATAGATTTTGTTTCTTAGCTGTCTATTTTTTGGACTGAATTTCAGCCTTCACTGTTGAATTCAACTAGAATCGCATTCATTTATGATCGCATACGTAAAAGCTTTTTTTTTAATTAAAAGCGTACTAATTTCAATTTTTATGTATTGGGAATACTGCCTTTAGTGAACGCTCTTCACTTAACACAAATTATTTCGATTGCATTCATCAACGCGTTTACCACAGTCGATACGACAATGAAAACGCCTTAATGAGGCAATCTGCTTGGTTTATCGTTAGAGCACTCGGTTTTCTTTCTATGATGTTTTGAATAGGCTGTTAGGTTTGTCGGTATCTGACATGACTGCACCACTCAGTACAACTTTCTGTTTTATTAAAGGGATAGCAAAAATAGATTAAAAGTGGAATTCTTCCAACATTAGGAAAGCATTGAAAAGGAACACTTTCTTATTAAATATCCAGCTTATCTATCTTTAAAAGACGCTTTATCAGAGGAAGACTAGAGCTTAAAACCTAATTTAGGCAAACTCACTTCGAAATTGCACAAATGCACAATCGAAAAATATGCAATTTGGAATCAATTTAGAGTAACATATATAGAATCGTTTGGTATGCTCGACTTGAGTTTGATAGTTTCATCACTTGCAACTCTCTGATAATGGGGGGTCTCAATTCTATTTTTTCAACATAACTTGACTTTTAAACATTTTTTGTTATATTATCACTATGAAATGCTAGAAATTAGATCCGGAAGGGAGGACAAAGCTTCAAAACTAATATGACTGTTGTTCGCTTACCTTGTAACACCGGCATAATCCAGCTAAACATTTCCATCGGGTTTTGTGGGACGCCATCATCACAGCACAGCACATGTAGACCATCCGGTTACTGAGCGTGTTCCGTTAGCTGTACACCTCCAGCGATGACTGACGATCAGTGCAGGAGCAAAGGTGCGGGAGGGGGTTGGTACGTTTTCCTGAAGACACACTATTGCATTATTTTTTTTTTTTCTAATTAATAGAATTTCATACTTACCTTGAATCAAACACCATGTTGATAATTGACTAGACAAGTAGCTTTTTTGATGGTGGTTTCTCTAAATACCGGTAGTTGTTTATCATCTGGCTCCTGACGGAAAACATCCGTGCTGCTCCCACATACATAGCACTTCCTCCAAGTGCGGCCGTCAGCCTCACGATAGAATTGCAACTTCGGAAGTTGATTGCGGAACCGTTATACCAACCGGATCAGGAACCTCTGCGTAAACATTCACGGCGATCTTCACACGATACGGTATCTGCGTGATAGCTGCTTACTCCTTCCGAAAAATGCCCGACCGAAAAACGTAAACAGAGTAGAAACACTGATGTGACACTTAACAGCCAGGGTTGGCAGTTTCTTTGTTTATTGCATTTCAGTTATTTTTGAATAAATGGAATTGATGATTTAATTTATTATGAGGTCGTATTTGCAGAACTATGAATGCTTTGGTTTAAATATCTATTGAAGAATTTTAAACAACGACTGTTAATACAGAAGTTCAACCTTTACATGCTTAGTATTTTTTTTCAAATAACACACTCACTTAAATCAAACTATCTCGGAAACGCTTGGATATTTTTGTATCATATAACTGTTCACAAACAAAACATTCAAGAGGCTAAAAGGCATTGAAGAAGATATGCAAAGAATTGCTTAAACTAGTTTTTGGAAAATTGGTGTTATTTCCACATACAGACCCCGTTCGATTTTGGCAATATTCGATTTTTGCAACATCCGATCAAAAACCGTTCGTTTTTGGCAACATCCAAAAAATACGTTTTTTTTTGTCACTTTTTTATTTTATATTTTCATTTCAAATTAATCAAAATTAATGTAAAACGTAATATTAGAATGAAATTTTTCAATTCGGTTTAATTATAATAGTTTTAAACAGTAAAAACAAGAATTTTTCCATGTTTTACTGCTTAAAACTATATAATTTAGCCAAATTGAAAAATTTCATGCTAACATAAGGTTTAACATCAATTTTGAATAATTTGAAAATAAAATTATAAATAAAAAAGTGACAAAAAACCGTTTGATTTTGGCAACATTCGATTTTGGCAACATAAAATTTACGGGCTTGTTGCCAATGAAAATCAATCAATTAAAAACATCCTCCTACACTTATTGAGCAATGATCGGTAGACATTTACCAAATTGTATTCAGAATAAATCAACAATTTGAAAAATATATTTAAACTTTTTTATACTTCATTTCATTTCTGTGATTACAGTTTATATTGTTATAAAAACATCCGAAGCCAAAACAATGATGTTAAAATAGTGTAAAAAAACAAGAAAAAAAAACGCAAAACCTCGTATTCAGTTCAGGGCTTACGAAGAAATATGTGCCAGAATTTTTTTTTTAAATACTTTCAATTATTTTAATAATTTCCGTTTTCCTGGGTTTTATAATTGAAAGTTGAGTTCTAAAATGGTTTAAATTTTATAACCTCAAAACTTAAAAAAAACGTCGAACCATGTTGATATTCATATGAAGTAAAAGTAAAATTAATTTTCTTTTAAACTAAAATGTGTAATCCTTATAAGATTGATTTTTATATTTGTATTTGGTATACGTGATAAGAAAATAAATAAAATATAAGATAATGCCTGTATGATATGTATTATTGCAATGACTGAAAAATCAACAAGAAATCATAATATGTGGTAACAAACGATTTTGTTGTTTATTTTCAATCCTATTTGAATTTTAACACCAAAATAAATCTATTTCGTTCATTATGGAAAAATTAATACCAAATCATGCTATCATTTTGATCTCGCTGTTCTGCTTTTCTGAAAACAATTGAAACCTTGATGATGCCTTGTTAAGCTGTCGTTAAGAAATCGATTCCAAATAATGCTATCATTTTGCTGTCGATGCTTTATTTTGGTGTTGGTTAGCCATCAGCTTTCAACATATTGATACTATAATGAAACCTAATTATGCCATCCAGAGAAATTCAATACTAAATCATGCTATCATTTTGGCATTGATAGCTCATTTTGGTCCCACTTTGATATCGATTTAGGCATCAAAGTCTGCTCGGGGTGCACCAAACTCCTGCAAGTTTTTTATGAAAATTTCCAATTGCTACATTTTTACACCTCCCATAACGCTTTTGATTGTTTGAGCTGCCAGAAATAGCAAAAAATTTGCTTCAGTCCTGAATAAGAGCAACGAGTTTTAATTAAGTAAGGATGTTTGTATGAGAAAACAAAATTTGTTATTGGAAAAACACTAGAAAAATGCTGAAGGATGAAAAAAATTGATTAAAAATATTTGTGTATTCTTGCAGTATATTTCATGTAAGTAAGACACAAACCTAACTTGTACACCAGAAAAGATATTTGATGTTCCACAAAAAAAAAATCTGAATGTTTTTTTTTTTATTCAAGCGTGTTTGAATGCTTATTCGAAAGATGTGTAACCATAGAATGAACATAGAATAAAAGCATGAAACTAATTTTTCAAACTCAATGAATTTGTTGCTTTATATAACCATGGCAAAAACATTTTATGGAATTATTAAAGGCTCTAGCGAGCAAAGTCTACCATTTTTAGATGCTTTACAAAGGATTCAGATTTTTTTATATGGATACAACTTGTTTCATGAAATATTTCATAAATCCTCAGTTAAAGACAACCTTCATTTCATATTTATTTTAATGTGATGAATGGTTTACCACGCATTTTTTTCCATTCAAATATCCATACAAAATTGAAACGCTTGCTGACCCAAAAGCCCTCGAAAAATCATATGGAAACATGATTTAATAATTTAGACAACAATTTGACCAACGAAACTAGATCCAATCTAGTAGAAAAACTGGCAACGCCACTTGTGGTCCATAAATTTTCGAACAGTTTAGAACTGTTTAGCTAACTAGCTAGCTAGCTTTGAACTGTGTCAAATTGGACCAAAATCTCATCAATTTTTAAATGCTGTAAAAACCCGTGAAATATATGAAAATGGAATCAAGGGGCTCAACTAGTACAAGTAAAATTTTTATTGAATGATCCCATTTTAAGATCCAAAATGACAGCTTTCACAATTTTCATAATAACTAGATGTGACTTTAAACTCTTACAATTTGAATATTGAAAGAAAGGGCTCTTCGATTACGGGCTTTTGGATTACAAGGTTAATTTTTTGTAAAATTTTATCTAGTTGATTTTTTTTTGCTTGGTATTGTTAATCCCAGGGCCGTAGAAAGAACCCACTCATGGGGGGGTTTGGTAACTGATTTTTATCTATGAGTTTTTGCCCAACAATGCACAAAAACAAAAAAAAATTAAACAAATTATGTTTGCAACTATATGGTTATTCATTTTCAAGTACTAAAAAGTTTGTAACTTTAGAAAATTAGAGTAAATCCTAAAAGATTAGCTAAATCCGCTTTCATCAATGGTTTAAATCTTTGAATTTGTTTAAGAGTCTGGTAGATCAACCTTAGTTAATTTCCTCAATAAATAATCTTTTTTAAGGAGAGTCTTTCATTTCTATAAAAACTTATTCTATACTCAAATCAAACAATGAAAATCGATCAAAATTTCAAAAAAAAGTAAGCGATAAAATTATCAGATTTTCGGATAAAAATTTCTTGATGAATCGATGATTTAAATATGGCTTTCAAAAACTGCAATACATAGCGGACCAAATACAAGATATCTCGTTTTTACGCTTGCCGCTAGTGTGCTAACATAATTCAAATGTTTTGAATCTAATAACGAAAAGGATTATATGTTGTTGCATTATCTTGTTTGATATTGCTTTTCTTACATTTACAGCATTCAAAAGTTCAGCGGATGTCGCCATTTTGGATTTCAAAATAACGTCTGACCATTAAATGAAGCTTCGTCCCGTTAAATCTTCTCAAACAATCCTTATATTGTTTAAATTTTAATGCGATTTTCGGTGATTAGCTAGTTCTAAAAGTAAAGTGGAAGCATCCGTCTCGGATTAATGCGTTTCAGATTTTTACCCTTGAGCCATCTCATACAATATCCATAGCTATGGCCCTTGAAAAGACACGTAGAAAAACTTCAGTGTTGCTCGATTATGGTCCTTCTACAGCTCTGAAATTTTGAACTTTTCTTGGCCAATGCGTCAATTAAAAAAAAAGAAGTTTTTTTTAACAGTTTTTTCCGATTTTGCTCTAACTGAGTACAGACCTCACTCGATTTTGGCTCGTTTCGATTTTGACGCATGCGCTATATTCGAACGGTTTTCTGGATTAACATTATGTTATATTTTCTACTTCAACAGGACATAATTAAGACAAATATCATGAAGATGTTTTTACATTTTTCAAGTGTTGATTTAAACAAACATAATACAAAAAAATAACACCAGATCTCGACGTTTTAAGCCATTTAAATCATTTGGCATAAAAATTCTCATATCAATTTTCTCGATCTCCTCCGGTCCCCTATTAAGTGATTTTTGTGAATAAAAAAAATTAAAAGCTTTAAGGAGCGATTGAGCTGAAATTTCGCGAAATGTATATGGTCGATTTTTAAAATTCAATCAAGAATTTTTTCTTATATATTTATTTCCACCCTAATGTATAATCACTCGTGAAGAATTGAATGCTAAATTTCTTGTAGAAATTGAGCAAAGTTAAGAGGAATTGTCCATGGATGTCGTTAAATTACAATCCAGATTTTTTTTGAACGGATCCGGGCAGGGCAAATCCAGGCATGTTTATTTTCAAACCTGATATTGGAAATTCAAATTAACGATCTGAACACTTGAAACTATTCATTAACAAATTTAGTTTCACGCATCAATTGAAGGTTGGCCCCAAAAATAATTTGAAAAAAAAAAAACAAACAGAACTCTGGAATATTTCTGTTTACATTCAGCTATGTCTAGGTCGAAGTTTTTTTCCTTCATTTAAGTCCACCTTGAAAATGAAAACCATACCCATTTTTACATCGTTTCTCACTCGAGTCTACCATTCTAGTCGACATTTCCGGTGCCCTGTCTCATAATCATCAGAATAGACGCTTTAGATGTTGAATTCAATTACCTTTGAACGAGCTGCAACAAAGACTTGCCAGCTGCATTTCCGTTTCGGAAATAGCTGCATTTTCTGTCCCGATTGGACATGGTTGATGCAATTGTTGGACGAAAAAAAAAACGAATTATGCAAACCGGTTCCAATGAACACATTTTGATGTTTACCAACAGCAAATGGCTGTCCTTCCTCTTCGTTAGCGGCACGGAAATCCTGAAAGAAAAATAAACTTATAATAGAAAAAGAACATGAATCGAGCGCACCAGGAAATCACCTGCCCAATTAATTTCCCTTCCTGCTTTTCTGTTGCAACCTGAATAGACTCGATACGAAGCGCATTTCATGGACATTTTGCCGGTACTAAAGCTGGTAGCTAGTGTACACAAATTTTACAGCTCAACTAATTTTTACGAACCTTGTCTAGGAAATGACAAAAAAAAGAAGAAAGAAAAATTGCACCCCAGTTTCGGTTCAGCTGAAAGCTTACCGACGTAGACGAATCATCTGTATATTTCGCATTTTCTTTCCCCGTGTGGCCATCAAAATAGTTACAATTTCTTTTTCCGTTTAGTAGCGGTACTAGGATGTTGGAGCACTTATTTATCAAGACGGGAAATCTATTTTTATCAACCGTGTGAATAATTTTTACGTAGTGTGGCTTACGGTAACATGATGATAGTCCAACTGAATTTCCCGAGCAATCTTCGCGTCAAAAAAAATGTGTTACTTAGAAAGGCATTCTAATTCAAAGCCTTTCTTTTTACGAGCCACTGGAGTCTAGGTTACATTAGAGAGGCATTGGATGTATGGAAACAAATTCATCATCGAATCTCGAAAACGAATCACATACATTTTGTAGATTGGCCCAAAAAACTGACCTGTGCAAAGCACGATCAGATTTTATACAGGGGTCCCTCACAGAGCTCAAAGTTTCGATTTTTACCCTCAGAAATCACCTAAGGGGAGGGCGAAGGAAAATTAAAATTTTGAAGCCAAATGACTTTTTTTATTTTATTTCCATAGTAAACCGTCTTACAACATAACTTGATGGAAAACATTTCCCCAATTCACGCGGTCCATGGCAACCGTTTTCCAATTTCTGGGACATTCCACATTCGCACGAACACACTGAACTTGGTCTGTGTGGAGTAATGGTCGACCATCGCTTAAGTTTTGGTACGCATGTCAAATACTGTTGCGAAAGTGCATCGAAAGTCATAAATTCATTGGCCTGGATTATGCCGAACTGCCATGGTCCAAAGAGCAGCAAGAGACGTCTCCTTGCGAGCGTAGCACTGTCGAAACTACGATACGGAGGAGCGGCCTGGAGCTCCGCGATAAAGGTAGAGCGCAACAGATCCAAATTACGGAGCACACATCGGTTGATAGCCATGCGAGTTTCCTGTGCGTACAGGACCATATCAGCAGATGCAGCTTTTGTCATCGCGGGCATGATTCCCATCGACATAACTCTGGCGGAGGATATGGAATTTTACAAAGCAAGAGCTGTTAAAGGAGTGCGTAATATTCAACGAGCAGCGTCAATGCTCAAGTGGCAGGAGCAATGGGACGCATCGAACAACGCAAGATGGACGCATAGGCTAATCCCGAGACTTTCAGACTGGGTAAATCGGAAGTATGGAGAGGTACCTGCTTTAAGCAATACCTTCATCGATTTATGCTTATCAGCTCGCCTTATTGCCCGGAATGCGTAGAGATGGAGGAATCGGCAGAACATGCTATCTTTGTCTGCCCCAGGTTCAATTCAAGGCGTCAACATAGTGAGTGAAATGTGTCGCGACGAACTGTCATGGCGTGCTATAGTCGACGAAATCTCGCAAATCATGCGCGATCTGATAAGGATCAGGAAAGATGATGAACGGAGAGAGCGAGATAGTCAACCAAATTTGACAAGCTAATGAAAGGTCTTGGGCCTCGTATGACACTTCAATTCAAAAGCAACGCGATCTTAGGGCGCGGTATAACCCTAATCTGGACTCATACGTGTGGTGGGACTTAAAAAGTCTCACGTACTCAGCTACGATCTTTCCTGCAGCAAAAGGAAGCGGAGATACCATTCGGGGTGGTCGTGTCGGGATTCTAGCTTGGTAGTTTCTCAATCGGCCATGCCTTGGTGGTTAGAAATCCTGCGAAAGTGGTTGCTGTGACGGGCGCGAGTTACTTTGAAAGCGTTACCTAACCGGCACACGTTTCGAGGTCCCCGGGATAGTGGATGCTGTGACGGGCGTGAGTTATTACGAAAGCGTTACCTAACCGGCACACGTTTCGGGGTCTTCCGTACCAGTCTGAAGTTGGCAATAGAGGAAAAGGAGAAGGAGAAAAAAAGGAGAAAAAAGATAAAGCAGAACGATGATCAAAGAGAAATTGAGGAAAAATTGAGAAAGAGGAAAAGGGTGAGATGTATAAGTGCATGAGCACAGCCTACCCCTTGATGTAGTATCATAGGGTGAAACCAAGGGGCACATCTGGCACACGAAGCCCAAGGTGGTTTTAGTGGGACGAACCCACACACGGCAGCAAACACCCGGCTGTTATGGTTTGAAGTCAAATTTCCATCTTGGTTAAAAAAAAAGAAAAAAAAACTTGGTCTTGTCACCTCGCTCGTTGCGCTTCTGTTCGTCTGGTGCCTACCGAATTCGCAGCGAACAACCGTTTTGCAAGACAGTCGTCCGGCAATATCGCAACATCTCCTGCGAACCGTAACCGTCCAGCTTTTGTATCCTTCTGGATACTGGGTTCGCCGTTAAGTCGCGCAAGCTTGTGGTTCATCCTTCGCCTTCTGTACGCCATAAAAGATGAATCATATCATTCGTCGTCCGAATACTCCGAGTGTGTGCAGGTCTTCCTTGAGCGATATCCACGTCTCGTGCTCGTAAAGGACAACCGGTCTAATAAGCGTCGTGTACTGGTTATACTTCGCGCTAGTGCTAAGTCTTCTCGACTGCTGTTGTTTGTTTTGTGGAGTCCATAGATCATTCGCCTGTGTATCGGCCAACTTGTCTGATGTCCCCAGCGGTTTCCTGCATGTGCACCGTTCAGGTGTTCATCGAAAAACTGCTTCGATCTTTTGATCACTTCACGGTTGTCCGTCAGGATGCCTCCGTCTTTATCCCGGCCCACTTCGGCTCTGCGAAGTAGTTCCCCCTCCCGGTGGTGCACAGTGGAAACGTGTCTGCATTACTGCGGATGTACGGCCGAGATATCTACAACCTCCCCCCTTATGAAAACCCTTGCAAAAGAACTTGGATTATGACCATGGAATATCTCTCGGAAACCGACTCCTTTTGGCTAAGGTGTGATGCTGAACCGTGCCGATGAGCCTGGAAGGCTGGCGTGTCGTTAAATTACGTCAGTCTCTAACGGTAGCCCGTGGGGCATCACGACACACCCCACAGTATCCCAGTCCTTGGTGAGCTAGGCAGGTCACTGGCGCAGTGTACCGTATTCGTACTTCGCTACTCGTGGGATCAAACATGAATCTGAAAAAACAAACAAAAACAACGTGGAAGGGTGAGATGGAGGCGGAGAAAGACGATTGTCCCAATCCGTTTGGTAGGAGCGGACTAGGCAACCCGCCGAGTCGGTGAGGACGTCTGTAGATGGTTGAGAGAGCGAAGACTCCTTCATCCAAGTCTATCAGGCAGTCGAGGAGCTTCTAAGCTCCCCGGAGCTTCAGGAACCTGTGGCTCATGCTGAGCTAGCGGTGGCACATGCAACACCTTGTGGATTGTGTAAGAAAGAAGTCTAACATCCACAAGTAGGTCCGTTAGAAACTCGCCAACGTGATGGCGATTCTCGTCAAGGTGAATCGAGCGGTGGTGAGCCTACTCACTGCACCGGTGTGTAGGAGGAAGACACGCGGGGAAGAGGAAGTGGTTACCCTTTGCGTACGGAAACGATTCGGCCGAAGAAGGTTAGTGTATGTGTACAGACCGACGGCGAAGCGGAGTTTGCTGGAAACGGCTGGAAACGGTTCTCCAGGTTAGACGAGACTTGGAGCCCCGAAAAAGCAAGCCTGGGATCCTAAGGCCCGGCAGGATCCGGGTGATCACGAGGTAAAGGGAAGGTACCTACGCCGATGTCCTTCGCCACATGAGGGCGAGCGATAGGCTGGTGGGCCTAGGAGAAAACAGGGGGAGAACTTGTCGGACACGCTCCGGCGAGATGATCCTTGAGCTCTGACGTGGCTCAACCGTCAAAAGCGCGGAGTATAACGCGCTCACACAGAAGGTAGCTAGTGAAACGGCGGAAATCCGTGCCCTGAGCACCACGGTTACTGTCAGGATTTAAAATCTTGACGACTTTATTATGTGTTGTGAACCTACTTGGTTGAATAATTTTACTAAATCACAGCAACCGAAAGATTCTCTTTAATTCAACCACGGTATAAGAATAGTTCAATAACCTGTATTTCGATAGAAACTTACTCTCTTCTTTAGTGAGCGTTTTCGATTGATGCCGAGATAGCCACGGATGTAGAAGCCAAGGATGCACTGAAGAATCTGTTTTAGATCAAAATGAACCCGATTTCGGTCAGTACTCTGGAAGGTCCTTCCAAATCCGGAACACAGGTGGCTTTCACGAAACTTCAACTTGCGGCAGCAAACGCAGTACTTTAGTGCCCACATTTTAGTGTTGGCAGCCAAAGGTGGGGTGGTCTGTCTGCCAGATAGCCACCCTCCAGCAACCGGAAAGATGTTTCCGTTGTGTCGAGTACGGGCACAAATTAATTGCCTGCAAGGACACCGATAGGAGTGGTCTGTGTTGGCAGTGCGGTGAATCCGGCTATCAGGCGGCTAGCAGCACCAAAGATGCAAAATGTTCAGCTCAATCTCAACCACTGCCACTTAGCACACCAGCCGTTGCGGCAGATGGCATTTGAGGATAAGCAGGACCTCGGATTGCAATAATTGGGTAATCGATAAAGCCAAACTGGCCGCGATATGGGTTACAGGAAGAAAACCCATACAAGAGGTGGTGTCTGCTGGAGAGGAAGGTTCGTGATAGCCAAAGTCAACGGGATTTTCGTCTGTAGCTGCTACGCTCCCCCGAGGTGGTCTCTGGAGAGGTTCGGCGTCATGATGGACAAAATCGTTGAAGGTCTCACGGGTAGGAGCCCCGTTGTCATAGGTGGGGACTTTAACGCCTGGGCCATAGAGTGGGGTAGTAGCCTTACAAACTCCAGGGGACAATTTCTACTGAAAGCCATAGCAAGGCTGATGGTAGATCTGAGGATTGTAGGCGATACAAAGCCTACCACAGGAGTAAGAGCGAGTCCATCATTGACGTCACCTTCTGTAGTCCGGCCTGGACGAGCGACTGGAGGGCAAGCGAGGAGTTCACCTATAGCGATCACTTTGTGATTAATTTTCATATGAACACAAGTACGCGGGCAGGTATAAGAGGTACGACAACAGGAGCACGCCTCTTGAAGACAACACAATTCGACCACGGGCCAAGCGTAAAGACACTCGGCAACCTGTCTAATGGTGGACGACGGAAATCATGGACCTGCGTACTAACTGCCTACGAGCTATGCGACATTTTTTGACGTAGAATTACGTCTTACGGCAACACTATAGGGGGGCAAATTGAAATTCGCGAACCGATCTCGCGTCACGAAAAACGCCTCTTTCAAAGACATCTCTCTTAAAAGACATACCAAGCCAGCTCAACGTTGATTGGCTATTCGAAAATGGAAAAAAAAAATTAGACGCCCCGCCCCTTCATGAGTTTTGTTATTTCCAACCTACGAAAGGTATAAAACAAGGGGTCAACTGACGGTTTGGTTCATTGTATCAGAGAAATTGAAATTAGTGACACGGGCAGTAGCAGAGCTGACCGACAGCGGCGGAAGCAAGTTGTGTTGTGACAGCTCAGAACCTCACTAACCCACCTCAGTAACCCATCACACACACACACACACACACACACACACACACACACACACACACACACACACACACACACACACACACACACACACACACACACACACACACACACACACACACACACACACACACACACACACACACAGCCGCAACCCCCTTACCACCTTCACCCACCATCCCCACCCTTCGCTTAACATCCACCATCGCCCACCACCCGCACGTAACACACCACCCGCCCATCAAATACCACCACCACCCATCCATCACACACCACCCACCCATCGCACAACCACCCATCGCACACCACAGCTCATCACACATCACCCACCTATCACACATCACTCAGGGCTAGAAGTTGGTCACTTTTTAGTAACTTTGTAACTTTTTTCAGGCTGGTCACTCAGAAGTTACTTTTTTTGAAATTTGGTCCCTAAAGTCACTATTTTGTATATGATTTCCTTACAACTGAGCTTATTTTTTTAACTTTTTCTATTCTTTAAAAACGTTAAAAACGTTAGTGGTATGTATTCATTATTTTATTATTAGGTTATTCGTTTATTATTTGACGGGTTCCTTTTCTTTCCTTTCGAGTCATGTTGTAATTCACACGACCTAAATTGAGAGAATGGCTCGGATTCTGTAAGGAAGATTATTATTTTGTTTTGCTTTGATATATCGCTTACACTTAAACATTAACATTATATGGATCACAATTGGAATTTAAACAAAAATAGTTTTTCGCCTAAAAATATTAGGTTTTTTGTTTATTTGTGACACTTTACCAACGTTTTGGCATTCGTGTAAAGAAAAAATATTTCCTCTAGTGACACCATTACAACATGTTTAACCAAGATTTGAAGTGTTACGACTTTTAAAGCTTGAATTTGTTAAAAATAATACTCAACTTAATTTAAAAAAAAATCAATCAAAATCTGTACAGTGCACTAAATCACATGGCAGGGAACATTCCATGCATTCAATGCTCTTGGTTGTATTAAATGGAAGATAAACTTGTGAAAGTGACTCTATTGAATCGAAAATATCAGATATTTCATTTCTAAGTTCCCTTATTTCTAGACATTTTCGAATCATTTGACAGATTGGTACACGCAGAAAAAAGATTTTTTATTTCAAAGGAAAGTGCCGCAAAAACAAAGGATTTTTTCCTTTGATTTTGGGATAAATAAAAATTCCATTGGTTCAAGGACATTTTCCTTTGTTTCAAAGAATTTTTCTTTTGAAAAATCTTTGAGTCAAAATATTAATGCTTTGAAACAAAAAACAGTTTCATTTGATGCAAAGTTGTTTTCGTTTGCTACAATGAAATTTAGATTTAGATTTAAAAGCATTGGTTCATTGAAATATTTTCCTTTTATTCCAATTGGAAAAAATATTTTCTGTTGTTCAGAAGTTCCAATTAGGAATTTTGAACAATAAAAAGAAACAATTTACATCTTAAATTCATTTTTATTACAAACTTAACACAAACACTGGTTCACTATAATGGAATTAACCGGTCCTAAATATTGGCCTGAGGGCATTCTTCTTGGACCGCTCAATAAACTTCCGGAAGCAACTCCGGTCATCCAACTGGTGATTGCCGCTGAAGATCGGCCCGAAGATAATCAGACCGCTGGATTTTGGGCGGAATCAGCCGTGGTCCTGTAACAATGTAAAAGTTTATATAAAATCTTAAATATTCACTTTTTGACTAATGGATTAACACGCACTTACCATGGTATGCATTCCTCATCCTGAATCCTCCTAAATAGCTATCTCTGATTCACTAGTTTTGATTTTTAACACGACGGGCGAAACTTAATTCGAAATTCGGTACTTGCTCAATCCAAATTATCTTCTAAGTTTGAAGTTTTAACTTAAAGAAATTATTCCTTTCTGTTGAAAACATTTTTCTTTGGTTGAAAGAAAATTTACTTTGTTTTAAAAGACATATGCAATTGAAAAAATGTCTTTTGAATCAAAGAATTTGTTTAAAATCAAATTCCAAAATTATTCGATTCAAAAAATTAATTCTTTCTTTCAAAAATTATTCATTTGAATCAGAACGAGAATTCATTGATTCAAAGAAAACAGGAGTTTGATTAAAAAAACTGAGTGTTTTGAATCAAAGTCAGTTTTGTTTTGTTTCAAAATCCAAGTTTTCTCTGCGTGTAGATATACAAAGATTTCAAACCCTTTTTGAAGTTTTCGATAACTTTCAGTAATTTTTGTACCTTTTTAGAGGTTTACTGATATATTTTCTACAATATTCCAATAGCTGTTTCTTGGATGGATACAATATTTCTGAGGTGTTTCTTGGATCTGTTAATTTTTTAAAGAAATTGTCGTGATTCAATCATTTATGAATATTTTTTTAAAATTTCTTCCTTTTTGAACATCTTTTTTTTTCTAGAAAATCTTTCTAATGATTGATATGTAAATCATGCAATAAAGTCTGCAGTGAATCTCTTAGGAAATGTTCCATTTTTGTAAGTAAATTCTTTTTGAGTTAGTTTTAAATTTGAAAAACTATATTCTACCTTGAAGATTAGTCTCGTAAAATTATTTAGCCTTTTTGTGTTATTATCATGTTAAGTCAATTTTTTCGCTAAACTTCTTTAAGTCATTGTCAATCTTCTGTCAACATTTTGTCCTTTATCTTTTTTCAAACCTCTTTTTGTTGAACTTTAGGATTTTGCGGTCGCTATTCTTAAATTATCTAAGCTCATTTAAAATGTTCCTCTTTTGTCCAACATATTGCTTTGCTACAAGTGAGACCAACAGCCTTCCAAAAAACGTTTTCAATTAACATAATTTTCTTTAAGGCGTTTTGTTTTAGTTTTTAATGTCATTTTTTAATTAGTTTTCGTCTTGATTTGGTCACTAATTTTACCCTAATTTTACTTCAAAGTAACTATTTTGCCCTACTTTTTTACCGCATGGTCGCTTCTAGCCCTGCATCACCCACCTATCACACATCACCCACCCATCACACACCACCCACCTATCACACACCACCCACCCATCAAACACCTCCCACCCATCACACACCACCCACCCATCACACACCACCCACCCATCACACACCACCCACCCATCACACACCACCCACCCATCACACACCACCCACCCATCACACACCACCCACCCATCACACACCACCAACACAACGCACTCGTCATCCACCTATTGTAAAAGAAAAGTCAAGCGCAACTCTCTTTAAGATTTTGGCCCTGAAAAGGGCCTTTTTTTGTTATTTGTAGATATGAAAACATGGTCTATCTAACGCTTCCTCGGGAATCTCGTGTTTAAGCAACAGTTTAAGCTAGTGATTGCTATGTGATCTTAAGGGAAATGAAAACATGATACTGATTCCAATCCAACGAGACGCATGAGACTAAAAACAGTTTGAGAGCTTTTGCCCTGAGTCAAGCGTTTAGATCAAAGCAGTCATTGTAGGCTTTTCTCGCAAGCGTTTGATACAAAGCTCATGTGTTTATCACATTATTTGCATAACTGCCGGGCGCATAATTTCGACGACATCGGCCTTGTTTCTGCTTATACTTATATTTAATTCGCCTTTTGTTATGCAGTTGAAAAAGCTGCATACTATCTTTATGGGTCGATTTAGACCATTAATAGTTATTAAAACGACAATTTATGGAAGAATGATTTTTTTCGAAGTTAAGTTCCTTTAAAAAAATCGACATACTTTATTCTAGAATGCTTATTTGAAACGAAAAACACATTGACTCGGGATAGGCTGTAGTAATTCTACGTGAACTTCTCGGTCGTTTCATATATACAACCACTGTAACTTTTTAGTTGGAACCACAGGTGGTAAATCCCGGTTTACGGATTGTATTCCAAAGCACGGCGAGCCACCGCGTCTCCCCAGTTTGCTACTCTGAGTCCATGGGCACAATGGGAAGACTCATGAAATACTCCGTGTATACCCCCTACTCCCTAAACTCCAGGTCTATTCGCGCTAGTGCGATCAAGGCAATACTCATTAACGAAACCACTTTCAGCAAAACCTCTCATCCTTACGACTCGATGCTTGAACTCTCTTCTAACGACTTGGGAACCGACATCTTCTCGCAATGACTCGAGGTTCCCACATAGACCTTTTCTCTTCGCGACTTGAGGCCTGATCTCTTCTCTAACGACTCGAGATCCGACCCCTCCTCGCATCGACTTGAGGTCTACCTCTCCTCTGCACGATTCAAAGCCCGATCCCTCCTCTAACGACTTGAGATCTGACCTCTCCTCGTAACGACTCGAGGTGACCACTTGTACCCCTCCTCTTGTTGATACAGAGCCTGGTACCTCCTCTTACGACTCGAGACCCGACCCCTCATCATAAAGACTCGGGGTTGACCACACAAAACTTTCCGCCTGGAGGTTCAACGCCTGACCTCTCTTATAACGACTCGAAGCCTTATCTCCAGGATTCGAGATTCGCCACTTTGCCCGTCGTGTGTCAGATCGAGAGCAGCTTATCCTAGACTCGCGCCTGTCACGGCACACGCGCGGGACTTAATGCAACGACTCGGATGATTCCCGACGAAGACGTCATCCTACTCCGACTCGAATGGCTCACCCGGCGTCGATTCCCCGCCGTCGTATTCCCCGATCGTGGAATAACCCTTCCTCAACGATTTCCACTGCGAAGAAGGTAAAGTCTTATCCCCGCAGCTTCTGTCGTTGGAAATCGTCCAACTTGGATACTCCCCGAAGTTGGAGCATCCTACGCACGAAAGCGGCGCACCCACGGCATCCACTACGCAGAAGATGTTGCCTTATCTTTGTAGCTTAAAACCGTGCTCCGCAGTGAGAGCGGAGCGAAGAGTGCCCTACGCAAGTGCGAGGTCTGCCCTCTGAAGGGCAATCAAGACGAGAAAAAAGGTACGTTTCAGGCAACTCTGAGAGGATGCCAACGATAACTCCCGGGGTGACACTTCCAGGATCGTCATGGCCAAGACGTGGAGCGGAGATGTGCCGCAGAAAACGTGTCCGGACAAACTGTGCGAATTCGTCAACGAGCTATTCCCACAGCACGAGGAAGCCACATGGCCGAGGGTCCCATATGACTGGGATACGCGTGAAGGAGCAGATTTCGCTGGAGAAACTGCGGAACATTGCAAAGTCCCTCCAGTTGAACAAAACTCCGGGTCCGGATGGCATCTCTAACGTATAATATGTGGATAAGAGGGTTTTCCCAGACGTGTGGAAGCGGCAGCGGTTGGTGCTCCTGCCAAAACCGAGTAAGCCACCAGGTGACCCATCAGCCCGATAAGTCTCCTGGATACTGCTCGAAAAGTGCTAGACAAGGTGGTCCAGAACAGGATACAGCTCTACACCGAAGGTACGAACGGTCGGGGGCCGGACATTCGGCCGAAAGATGTTAGCCCGAAGGTCGCTAGGCCGAATGGGTTAAAAAGCCACCGAATGTTCGGCCGAATAGGACAATAGGCCGAATGCGACATGAGGCCGAAGGTTATTTGGCCGAATATCATTCGGCCGAATGGATGTTAGGCCGAATGTTCATTAAGCCGAATGGTCATCAGGCCGAATGGTCACTAGGCCGAATGGTCGCAAGGTCGAAAGGTCGTAAGGCCGAATGTTCGTAAGGCCGAAAGATTGTTAGGCTGAATGTTCGTAAGGCCGAAAGATTGTTAGGCTGAATGTTCGTAAGGCCGAAAGATTGTTAGGCTGAATGGTCATTAGGCGGAATGGTCGTCGGGCCAAACGAGTGTAAGGGCGAATGGATGCTAGGCCGAAAGGTCGTTTGGCCGAATGGTCGTTAGGCCGAATGGATGCTATAAGGTCGTTAGGCCGAATAGCAACTAGGCGGTTGGTTGTTAGGGGCTGAATGGTCGTTGGGCCGAATTTATGCTAGGCCTAAAAGACATGCTAGGCCTAATGTATGCAAAACCGGATTTGTGGGTTCGGCTTTGCGACCATTCGGCCTGTCGTTCATTCAACTTTACGACCATTCTGTCTAAAGCCATTCGGCCTTCTAACCATTCGACCTAATGAATATTCGGCCTCATGAACATTCGGCCTAACAGCCATTCGGCCAAACGACCATTCGGCCTAACAGCCATTCGGCCAAACGACCTTTCGGCCTAGCATGCAGACAAGTGTGAAAGATTTCTTATTGACCTAGCAACCATTCATGACGATCATTCAGCCTTATGACCATTCGGCCCAACGACCATTCGGCCTTACGACCTTTCGGCCTAGCATCCATTTGCCCTTGCGACCATTCGGCTTTACGACCATTCGGCCTTGCGACCATTCCGCTTTACGACCATTCGGCCTTACGACCATTCGGCCTTGCGACCATTCGGCCTTGCGACCATTCGGCCTTGCGACCATTCGGCCTAATGACCATTCAGCCTAATAACCATTCGGCCTCATAACCTTTCGGCCTAGTGATCATTCGGCCGAACATCCTTTCGGCTTTGCGTCCTTTCGGCCTAGCAGCATTCGGCTGGATAACCGTCGGCCGAATAACCCATTCGGCCTAGTGACCTGTTTGGCCAGATAGACCATTCGGCCTAATGTCCATCGGCTGAATGACATTCGGCCGAATGGCTTTCGGCCTCATGACTTTGGGCCGAATGACCCAGCCTCCTAACGGTCTATCTGATAAACAGTTTGGTTTCGGAAAGCCGCAACACGGTGGATGCCATACGACTAGTTATCGAAGAGGCTGACGAAGCCAGGCTGAAGAAGAGGAGAGGAGACCGGTTTAGCGCAATAGTCAGCCTTGATGTGAAGAACGCTTTCAACAGCGTCAGTAGGGCAGCGATTGCGTCGTTGCTCATTCGTATGAGGATTTCGGCATATATCTGTAGGATGGTGGAGTGTTACATTCGTAATCGCTAACTACCTACAGTATAGCCAACTACAGCGAGGGACTGGAAACAGTGAGTGTCTCGGCACAAAGATCGATACTCGGCCTGGTATTGTGGAACATCGTTTAAGACGAACTACTTCACGCCACGGAATACTCGCAGGCAGAGTGACTTAACGTCGTCGGCGGATGAGTCACTCGAGTCGGTGTAGGATGACGTCATCGCCGGGAATCATCCGAGTAGTTTTGTAAAGCCCCGGACGTGTGCTGTGACAGGCGCGTGTCCAGGATAAGCTGCTTTCGACCGGCAGACGAATGGACAAAGAGGAGAAGGCCTCGAGCCAAACCAAGCGGAACCAAGATCTCGAGTTGTTAGAGGAGAGGTCATTGGTCTCATGCAGTGGTCTCGAACTGAGGTGGAGCGCACGATAGTAGTAGAAACCAATCGAGTCTCGAGTTACGAGTAAAGGCTGGATCTCGGAGTGTCAGAGGAGAAGTCTTTAGTCTTGAATCGTTACAAGAGGTAGGGTATATATGCTGGAGTAATACGTATAAACGAGTATTGCTGTAGAGCGCTTTGCGCGTTTATGGTCTCCCAATACGGGTATAGCCTTCGTTTCAGGTCCGGATGGGAATTATGGCCAGAGGCCCTAGGTGGACTTTATGGCGTAGGGGTACATAGTATCTAGAGTCGACAAATTGCACCCACAGCTCCAGAGTAGCATACTGGGAAGACGCGGTGTCTCGCCTCGCCTTGGAATGCAATCCGTTAAAAGGATTTACCACCTGGGTGATCAACTAATAAAAAAAACACTTCGGCTTGCTGCACGAAGCCTTTGCGGGATGCGTTGAGCTTCTGTTAGAACTTTCGTTTCCAGGGAACGTTGCAGCTTCTGCAAATTCCACCTCCTCCAGGGGGCTTTATTCCTGGAAAATTCGAACACGATGCCGTTTCGTATGTCGGCGATTTTTCACGTTTTGACGGGTATTTCCTTCGAACATGGGAACTGTGAAAGGGCCTAGGGAATTGCCTTCATTTGTTTATGATGCCAAAAAATATTGACAAATGTTTATAATTTCTGCCCCAAATGTATGCAGCAACATTGTCCATCTTTTCTGTATATTTGATTTTGCAAGAAATCATCAAAAAATTCAATTGAGTCCAAACAAAAATTACTGTTGTTGATGGTTTAAGCCTTCTGTGCTCATTGACATGAAAACAATAATTTTGAAGATGTGTAGATACGTTTAAGCCATAGTGATCAAAGTTACCCCAAAACATGAAATCTGGTTTTGTAACAAACATTCAGTGATACCACTCATGCTGTTTGAATATTCTTCTATCAATGATCATGCTTTATGCTCCTTACCTCAGTAAGTATTTTTAAAAAAAATTATGTCTCAAAAAAGCTACCCCTTCCAAAATATTCGAAAATAAATTAAAAAAGTGATCAATGTTCCCCCAGTACATGGTATTTATGATATACATTGATTTTAACATAATATTCAGCTTTATTTGATACAAAAAAGGGTATTCAAATGAAATATTGTTTAAGTTTTTAAAAATTGGTTAATTTGAACAACAAAGATTAACAAAAAAAAATTTAAAAAAAACTTCCTAGTTAGTCACCAAGTTTATCACGTTTAATTCCCTTGCAAGATTCTCGTATTGCTAGCAAAGAAACGAAAGCACTTCCAGCCTTGAGGCCTAACTACTTTTGCTCCCTCTGTTGACAGGAATTCATAAATAACGATAGCTAATTAAATAAATTTCAGGTGAATGTAATAAACAATTAGTCGATTCGGACCCGGCAAAACTTCGACGAAAGGATGAATCGCTTTACCGCTTCCGTTTTTTTTTTTGCCGGGTGCTTGTGCTTTTTCCTTCTGTGGGTAAGTTTCCTTCACTCTTGGAAGCTTCTGCTACGAGGTACTATAATAGCTGGAGGTTGTTGGATTTGGTTGTTTGGAGGAAATGATGATGATGACTCTACGAACGTCAACATCGCTTACGGGTACTCCGGGTACAGGTGAACAGGGTGGATTAATAAGAAAATTTTTCGCCAAGAAGCCCTTCGGAACGAAACTCCTGCTTCCTCGCTCGTCGAAAAGAGGAACTCCAGAAAACGGAAAAGACAGCGAAAAAATGGGCCATCAGGTGAATGGCTCTTTCCTGCCCTGCCGAAACAAGTCCCGGTTTCGAAAAAGTGGAACCTTCCACCAACCAAGTGTACATGTACAAATGTATTCCGGTGGCTCGTTGGGTGCTCTAATTCAATTTGTTTTGTTTGTTTACCCGGTTTGTGTCTGTTTGGCAGGGAAATTAAATTTTCAAAGTTCTTGGTTCGGTAATTGATATTTATGAGCGTGTACCCGTACCGGTTTTGCAGCAAGGCAAGTTTGTTGCCACGAATCCGGTTCCAACTCCGGTTTGCCGGTCATTTCAGCACTACTCAGCTACTCGGTTCTATCTCGAGAAATAATTTGATCTGTCGTTTTTAATCAGGCCCAAGACTTGGTTTAAAAATTTTTTTTTCGTAAGACTTCAATTGGTATTATTACATAAACATAAACTAAAGAAGATTCTTGAGAAATGTTTCCATTGTGCCACCTGTCACCCAACTAAAGTATCACAAATCAATCCGGTAGGTTTAAATTTAGTTTATGATCGATTTTTATTACTATAACAGCTCTACGAAATGGTTTGGTTATATGTTACTGTATGCTTTTCCCCCTTTTTTAGTTTTTTTTAACTTTAATAAACATCTTTGTCATCAACTAGCGAGAAGCAGTTTTCAGCCTTTTGAATACTTTTATTTAACACATCTACGGTTGTTAAGAATCATTCTTGAGAAATGCTTACAAATACGTCATGGTTAAACTAAACGGAAAATATCCCTTGGTTAAATTTAAGTGTAGAACGAGCAATCGTAGATAAAAACTTAGCTTACAAACAATGGAAATGTTTTGAAAGACTCCGGAACCGTGACAATCTTCTCGTTAAAAATGCGAAAAGAAATTACTTCAATAGTTATTTTGATCTAAATCTTCCATCAAAAGCGTTATGGAAAAGATTGAAAAATACCGGAATTGTTAAAACCTGTTCTCAACCGTCAAATGGTTTTCATGCCGAAGAAATAAATAAAGCTTTTTCCAAAGTATTCTCTCGTAATAACATGCTAAATTCAATCATTTTTTTTTATCACTCTGGGGTTCCTTTTCTTTTCATGAAGTTCAAGAGTATGAAGTATTAAACTACATTTTCGACATCCAATCTGTTGCAATCGAGTTAGTTGGAATTCCTTTTAGATTCATCAAACGGCTTCTACCAGACATTTTTAAACCTAAAAGCTATATTTTTAATAAAATTTAAAGTTCTGAAAAATATACCCACATATGGAAACACTCTACAATAATCCCAATAAAAAAAAACCCAACTAAAGCTCGTTGGACAATCTTCGTCCAATAAGTATTTTTGTATTCTATCAAAAGTTTTCGAAAAAATTTAGAAGCCCTGATTTGTGATTATGTATCACAAAATGAACTGACTACTACCAATCTGGTTATCTACAAAAACACAGCTCAAAAACAGCTATGATAAAAGTACATTCAGAAATATTCTCAAAAGTATGCCATAAGAATCAATTACCAACTAGCGCCGTAAGAAAAATCATTGAAATTGAATGAAATTGAATGAATTCTTCAGATGATCAACTTTTTCAACGAGAGGTTCTTGTTTTTCATAAGAATGTCTTATGGGAACAGGAAATGTCATATTTAATGTAAAAAAATGTGATGGTAAAAACTTTCATTTTATTTTTTCAACATATTTGTTCGAAATTACATCATGGCCCCACACATAAGCACATGATCACCCGGTTCCATCCAATGAACTTATTCTTCCTCATTCGGTCCTTTGACCTTGTTCATTTTTCCGATGACTCGCTGAAAACTAAACGAATAAAAAAGTGTTATAATTCACAAATGTTTTCAGCGTACAAAAAAACTTTTTTACAAATTTACCACGACGTACGACGATGAAAAATTAACTGATGGAAAGAATGAACGTGCTCTTAATTTTTTTCACATTGCCGTTTCTTCTATTGTTCATAAGATATTATAATGAAAACTGAAAAATTTTATAAGACTCTTATGAAAACCAATTTTGCACTCTAAAACGCGGTTCATAACGCATCTTATGAAAATTGTCAATAGAATTTGCCTAAGTGTATGAGACGACATACACTCTGGCAAATTTTTACTATAATTTTCATAAGATACGTCTAATGAAGCGCCTTTAAGAGTCTTAAATTATTTTTCATAAGAGTCTTATGAAATCCTTTCAATTTTCGTACGAAGTTCTTAAGAAAAAAATGGAATTGTGAAAAAATTCAGGCCATCAAACATTTTTTAACCGTCTAACGAAGTTGTGGAGTTATCAATTTATATTTTTCTAAACGGTAAGTTTTAATTGAAGTTGTTTGCTGTAAATATGAAACATATTTGTCAACTCAAATTTATTAACTCTTCAGCTCGTTGATTGAAAAAAAAAACAAGATCAAAGGACTGGTTGCGGCCGAACAATTTTTGTGAAACCGGGTATTGATGTGCAGCTAATGGCAACCAAAATGTATGTTATTTTTAACAAATTAGCCTAACAATAAAATAAAAGTGTTTAAACATCAATTTTTAAATTGTTTTGAACTATTCTCATCAAACGTGACTCATCCTGTTTTTATAAGACCCTCTTATGAAAAGCATAAGCCTCTCATTGAAGAAGGTGTTCATCTGCAGAATTCATTCGCGTCATAAGAAAATCTTATGAATTTCAATGATCATTCTTATGGCGCCACTTCATAAGAGAATCTTATGGCATATATAATAGTATTTTTCTGAGTGTAGGATTAGTCATCGACAAGTCTCAATTTATTGTTATGGTTCTCCTAGATTTTTCAAAAGCATTCGGCACGATTAACCACGTTTATTTTGCAGGAAACTGTAAGAATTTTTTTTGGATCTCCAGCGATTTCGTTGATAAACTCCTATTTAACTTATCGTTTTCAAACTGTTCTCAATAACGGTCAATATTCAACGCCACTTCCAATCATATCTAGAGTTCCTCAGGGATCTATTCTAGGGTCCATTCTTTTTACTCTGTACATAAACGATCTTCCAAACATTATAAAATATTTTCAAATACATATTTTTACAGATGATGTTCAGCTCTATTTGGACTGAACAAACTTGTCAGAACTGTGCATTAACGTTCATATCAATGATGATCTCCAGAGAGTACATGCTTGGTCAATAAGAAACGCTTTATCGTTAAATGTTAATAAATCACATGTAGTTCTGCCGAATAAAAATAATTCGATGCAAGTAGTTCCGAAAATATACAATACTCAATACTCATATGACTATTGTATCGGAAGCCGTAAGTTTAGGTTTTAAAATACAAATTTATTTGGGATTCGTGTGTACTCGAAAAGTGTGGGAAAATATACTATATATTCTTTAAGAACCCTTCGTCATCACAAAACCTTTACGAACACAGACTTGAAGATACAAATTTTAAAGTCATTGGTATTTCCCCATTTTATCGCCTGCGATTTTTTTTACTGTTTCAGGTTTCTCAAGCGGTTCTCAACAAACTTCGAGTTGCTCTCAGTTCTTGCGTTTGATTTGCTTTCAACCTAAACCTAATGGACTATGTTTCGCATTTGCAAACTCGTTTGATTGGATGTTCTTTTGAAAACTTGCCGAAAATCCGATGTTGCCTATTTATTATTAATTGGTTTTGAACTCACTTTCCAATACTTTAAAGTAAGAAAATTCGTTTGCAGTTTTTAAAACAGAATTGATTGAGCACTTTTCAAATTTAGTTTAAGTTTTTTTTTAAATTATTGTTTGAATTATTTACCTATCTTGAAATCGGATCTAAAGCACATGGATTACCATCAACACACAAAATGCATCAAAAAAAAATATTTCATATGGTACGTTACTGAATAAAGAAATAAAAATAATCTCATAGTATAAATTCACGAAAAAAATTGAAAAAAAATTATTTATCGTTTTTTGTATGAAATATTTCTGCTTTTAATTAGTGTCTTTCATCGGCCGGCACATGCTTTTTCCAGTCTTATTATTGAAAAATTTTTCCTACTTATACTTCGTCAAATCTGTATTTTGAATCTGAATGTATCTGAATTTCCGCTTTTCTTTGGCCCTACACTTCCCTTTTGAAAGAAGCTGAAGGCAATTTGGTGAATTCAGCTGTTTTTTAAGCTTTAAAAACAACGTAAACCATTGTTTTTGTTTGAAAATTGTGTTTTTTTTCTCCACAGCAGCAGAGTCATGGCAAATCATTTTTTTTTTCAAAACAGTCAGCAAATACATACTTTAATCTGCAAGGGACTTTGCCACGATCAGAAATGTAATAGGATTCAACCGTTGGAATTTGAAATAGGAGCTCTCATTAGTTTGATCGTTGATCAGAATTTGCCTGTCTCATTGTCTCGGTACTGGCTTTACAGCCCAACGACTTCAGTTAGGCAACACTTTTAGCTTATAGGAGAAAAATTTGCGGGACATTTCAGCGATATACTTTCAGTTTTTTTGTTATTAGAAATTAAAAATTCTGGTATGAGCCTTGACCTCTATGATGGCGCTTATCCGCAGTTGCCGATAATGTGCTTCACTCTAAGGCATGATTCGAACTTTGTGAGTATTTTTTCTGTGCTTGCAAACTTTTCCACCACTCACACATAGATTGTTTTTGAATTATCAACGATTTTGTCAGCTGAATGGAGATGAATTTGAAAAACTATGCAAAATAATTTAGTTATTTTTTTTCTTGCATCTTAACTATCTCGAAAACGCGTTGAGTTTGAAAAAAATAGAGCAGATAGTGCTTTTTACAGCTTTCAAAAAGCTCTCAAAATTTTGTATGTCCGATTATTTGAAGATTAGCTATCAGCAAGAGAAGGTGTCCCAATCCTAAATGAACTTAGTTTTACCTAAGTGATTTTCTTAACCTTTGAACTTGTTTACCAAAACCAATTTATATACCCTCAGATAATGTTCAACCTTATAGACAGTTAAACAGAGTTGCCTGCCAATTTTCAATGTCTTTGATTAAAAGATAGTTTATATAGTTATTTACTTGTGTTAAATTGTATATTTTGATAAATTGAATGTAAGCATCATTGAGATAAGAAGGCCTGAAAACACTATTTTACCAAAAAAAATAAAATAAAAAAAGAAGCGGTGTAGATTTGTAAAAAACATTTTTTTTTGTAAGAATCATTAAGATACTAGAATTTTTAATTAGACAAACTGAGGTTTATTCTTAGCACATATTCTGAAAAGTATGGACGGTGCAGTATGCTCTTTAATGCTCCTCTGCCATTTAGTATTCAATTAATTTAAATCATTGTTTAACAACCACCACCTCCTTCCTAGTCACAAAAAGGACCCTACGAACTATCTTTAGTTTTCACCGAGAGACGACTGAAAGTGGACAGCAATCATCCCGACAGCACAGGTGTGTATTTTGGCCATAATGTATCGAGAGTCGGAGGGCGTATGACTAAAACACCTTTTCATTCATGTAGGACAGA
This sequence comes from Uranotaenia lowii, assembly GCF_029784155.1. Classification (NCBI taxonomy): domain Eukaryota; kingdom Metazoa; phylum Arthropoda; class Insecta; order Diptera; family Culicidae; genus Uranotaenia; species Uranotaenia lowii. The sequence goes on along the minus strand of NC_073693.1, from coordinate 234,189,503 downwards.
TGAATGCATGTGTGTTTTTTATGAAAAAGGTACAGGAATGCAAGTGCAGATATTTGCCTCAGCCTCAGCTGCTTGACCGGTTGACCGGCACATAAATTCATAATGTCAGTTTTCGCAAGGTTTAAATGCAAATTTGAACCAACTTTATCTCCGGGCACGGAGATACACTGGATTAGCGTAAGTCTCTTTCTCATCGCCCGAACATAAAAATCACCTTCTGGTTCTTTTGGTCCGGCTGTTGGCCGGCCTTTTTGTTGCTCTCAACACATGCCCTGGTCTACACAAACAGACGTGAAAGTCGGTAAGGACACATTTACAAATACACATAAATATGGCCAAATGCCAGTGAGCCAAAGCTCTCGTTACGTAAGTGCTTTCGAAGCCAGGTTTCGCCTTTGGATTCCGGTTCACCTTAGTTAGGAAGCTAGTAGTACCACTTACCGGTGGACACTGTGGGAGAAGCTAGAAAATGTTTGTGAACAATTTAAACTTTTCCTTTATGTGAAGTCTTTGTTTTTTTTTTGTACTTTTCCAACAATTAAATCACGGCAAATAACATGTTTCAATGGCTTTGTGTCGATTTCAGTTTGTTTAAGGATCAATTGAGTATTAAAGCGACTAAGGATCCATTTAGTTCAATTTATGTGAAGTCCAGATGCTTTGTGATATTTTAATGTAGATGAAAGGGTGATATGATCAAAATTTGGTCAAGGGAAAACGCGTGTAAATAGGTGAAATCGTTTATTTAAAAAATCAAATTAATTTTCTTTTTCAAGTTTAATTAGTATAAAATTCAGGAAAAATGTTCAGTTAAGCTTCCGCTTTTCCAAATGCGAATTGCCGGGCCTTACGCTTAACCCCTGCCATCAGATTCTGTACAGCCACCTTGTCCACCTTCTTCGCCGCAGAAAGCCAGTTTGCCTTGAATTGCTGCTCGTCCTTAGAAGATTTTTTGGTCTTCTTTAGGTTCCGCTTGACAATAGATAGCCCAGTATTTCTCAATTGGGCGGAGCTCTGGCATGTTGGGAGGGTTCTGGTCCTTGGGAACCACCTGCACGTTGTTGGCGGCGTACCACTCCATGGCCTTTTTACCGTAATGGCAAAATGCCAAATCCGGTCAAAACAGTACGGAACAACCGTGTTTCTTCAGGAAAGGCAGCAGACTTTTATTCAAACACTCTTTCACGTAAATTTCTTGGTTGACTGTCCCGGAAGCTATGAAAATGCTGCTTTTCAAGCCATAGGTACAGATGGCTTGCCAAACCAGATATTTCTTCGCGAACTTTGACAGTTTCATGTGCTTGAAAATATCTGCTACCTTTCCCCTTCCTTTTGCCGTATTAAACTCCTGTCCCGGAAGCTGCTTGTACTCGGCTTTGGCGTAGGTTTCGTCGTCCATTACCACGCAATCAAACTTCGTCAGCATCGTCGTGTACAGCCTCGGGATCGCGCTTTTGCCGTCGTATTTTGTTTATCATCGCGATTTGGAGTCACTACCTTCTTGTAAGTCGATAGTCCGGCTCGTTTTTTGGCTCGATGCACGGTTGTAGACGATACACCCAGCTTATTTGCGGCATCTCGGAGAGAGAGGTTAGGATTTCGCTTGAAACAACCGGCAACTCTCTTTGTCGTCTCAGCGGCTTCCGGTTTTCGATTTCCCCCCTATCCAGACTTCCTGGCTGTCGACAAACGTTCCCCAAACACTTTAATTACATTTGTAACGATTGATTTGGCAACTTTTAGCGATTTTGCCAGCTTTGCGTGCGAGTAGCTCGGATTTTCGCGAAGCACGAGCAAAATTTTGATACGCTGCTCTTCTTCCTTGGAGGGCATTTTGACAACTGAAGAGTGAATTCCAAAATCAAAATAGGAGCAACATTTTACACACACACACCTTCAAAATGAGGGGTGGTTAGGTTTTTAAAATGCAAAACTGAAAGAAATACGTCAAGTTGATATTGACCAAATTTTGACTGTATCATCCTTTATGACCCGATTTGGTATCATGGCATTACGCCAAAGACACACTAGGTCTGTTTGTGCCAAAAAACATGAATTCGCGTAGTTGCCCCGAGACACGGCCAATCGAGACTTTCTGGGCTTTGACCAAAGCAAAGCTACGAAAAAACATAAAACTAGCTGATAACATCGTATGATGATGATGATCATAATATGATCGTAATACAACTGTGCAGAAGCTTATCAGCCATGCTCGAGGAAAAGTGTGAAGTCTGGCTTATGATAAAAGATTTTCATCAAATAAGAGTACAGTGTTGGGTAGGACACAAATTATGATACAGTGTGCCAAATCAAATAAATAAAATTTAATAATACCATTTTTTTATAATTTTGAGAGTGTGCTTATAATTTCTGAAACAGTCTAAATGCCTTCTCAATTATAGCTGCATGGTACAATTCAGAAGAATTTTACATCTACAGAAAACTCCGAAACGTTTACCAATAATGGAGTATGTTAATGATGAAGTTTGTTAGTAATACTTTCAAAGCAGCTCACGCCCATCACAGGCCTTGTGGATTAGGTAGCCCTACTCCATGGTAGTCTTTTTTTTTTTTTCAAATTTTAGTTCCATTATAGTCGTTTGAATATCATAACTTGAAATTTGCGCTACCGGGCCGAATTGGACTTTTCCCAAATTAAGAAACAATTATCCGGGCAGGTCCGGGTACATTCCGGTTACTCTGGCAAAGTTATTTTAAAACGCTTGCTACGTATCTAAAAGTTTTTTTAAAGTTTTGCTCGTATGATTGGACTTACTATTCTGAAATGCCTCCCAATTTGCACTATTCCATTGAAGCATTTATTGCCTGTACTCACAGGCAGTTAATTAACGCTCATCCGCATTAGAGTGTCATTTTGACAATTCATGCTGTGAGATTTCACAAAAATATGGAAATTATAAACGTATAATCATTCCATATAATTCAGCAAGGATTTTACGTTTATAATTTTCATATTTTTGTGAAATCTCACAGCGTGATTTGTTGCACCTCAATAGAATGTAGATCAAATTTGCTTTCCAACGAATATACTCTTGATTGGTCCAAACAAAGTAAAAGCACTGAAAATCCGGGTACAACCTGACGGTGGACCACAAAAACAGATGAAATTTCGATTAGGAAAAAATCGCGCAAAGTAGTCAACTATGAACAATTCCAGTAAATTCAATTTTTGTTGCATCGAAAATCTAAAGACAACAAAATTTTAGAATTAGAATAAAATTTGTAGTCATAATTTTTAAAAACTCTACCATAGCTTAAACAATTTTTTCTAGCAATCGAATTAAAAGTAGGTTTTTCAGACCACTTTTTTGAACTTTTTGTGACCATTTCATTAAAAAAAAATTAAAAAAAAATTTCTTGGCTCCATGATGTAGACATTAAGTTCAGCTTTCATAAGCATAAGGCAAATATTTTTTTGGACGTGAAATATATGAACTACAGCAGTTTTCCTGAGGCATGTTTTTCAGATTTTTTCTTTCATGCTGAACAATGAGAAAACTAGTAGCTTAAGCTAAATATAATGTTCTAAACATATTTTTCTGACATTACAAGATTTCTATTGATATTAGTTTTGTTTAGATCGGTTGAGCACGCCAAAAGTTATGACGATTTGAACTTGTAGTGTCAAATTAACACTCCTAGTTCCGCCTTTCCTATATGCTACGCCACATTTTTTGCGATTGCCAATTGAAAAATCAGAACACCTGGCATCTTCGATCAAAGCTCCGGAAAAATTCACAGTGTAATACTTCCATTTCTGTCGCCAGATAGCGCTATTCGTGTCTCCCGATTTCTCGTTAAGTGGTGTATGTCGGTTCTAGTATATCTGCTCCTAGTGCTGATTAGGGTAACGAAATCTAATGCGGCTGAGGGTTAAGTGCCACTTGTGTTTCGTCGATGTGTTCAAAGCCACGGATTCCAGGATAGGTAATCAGATCCTTTACTGAGTGGGCTTGTTGAACTATGTTTCCCGGCAGAGCTGATCATGTCACCTGTATCGAGATCAGTTCCTACGATGATCGCTTCGTTCTTTTACGGATTTAACCTGGTGTCTTCTTGATTTGGGACATCATCGACAGCGGATTGGCAGTAAGTCCGAATTTTCCAGGAGAAAAAGCGCCGCCTGGAGGAGGCCGCAAGCCGAAATATGCTGGGATAAGAACGAAGGCATCCTGACGGATACTCGTGTGGAGATTAAAATTTTGGACGCAGAACTCCCATGAACACCTGAACGGCGCACATGCAGAAGACCAAGACGGAGGGGAAAGATACATCGTCGGCATAGCAAATGACGAGGTGGAGCCACTCCCAACGATGAGTGAAGATAAGAAAGCTATTCACCAGCTGAATAGCAACAAATCGACTGGGAAGGACGACATCGCAGCTGAACTTGTCAAAATGGGCCCGGACTATCCCAGCGATCGCTGTCCTCAAAGCCGCCTACAAAGTGTTGGCCTGAATCCTAATACGCCTCCTAACGCCACAAGCAAACAGATGCGTGGCAATGCATCAAGCTAAAAGGGACATAAAGCATAAAGGGACGGTCCACGACGGACCAGATCTTCACACTACGGCAAAACCTCCAAAAAATGAATACTAAATTCCTACGCACCATCTATTCATCGACTTCAAAGCCGCATTCGACACGATCGACAATGACGAGCTATGGAAAATCATGGACTAGAACGGCTTTTCCGGGAAGCTAATCAGATTGATCAAGGCGACGATGGATGGAACGCAGTGCTGTGTGCAGGTAAATTGTCGAGTGCATTCGAATTGCACAGGGGGCTTCGTCAAGGCGATGGTCTATCCTGCATGATGTTCAACGTGGCGCTAGAAGGTGTTATTCGACGAACGGTGGGCAAAATGCGGGAAACGATTTTCAACAGATCCAGTCAACTTATCTGCTTTGCCGACGACATTGACATATTTAGTCGGCAGATCATTTGCGGCGGTGGAAGAGATCTTTTGCAAACTGAAACGCGCGGCAGAAAGGATTGGGTTGATGATTAACAGCGGAAGTCGTGCCTACTATGGACTCCACAAGCAACTGCGGTCGAGAAGACTTAGCCCTCGTACGAAGTGTAACCTGTATATGACGCTCATTAGACCGGTTGAAGAACCATCTTTGGCGGCGTACAGGAGAACGGAGTGTGGAGGCGAAGGATGAACCACGAGCTCGTGCGACTCTACGGCGAACCCAGTATCCAGAAGGTGGTAAAGGCTGGCCGGATAAGCTGGGCGGGACACGTTGCGAGAATGCCGGACGACTGTCCTGCAAAACAGGTGGTCGCTACGAATCCGGTAGGAACAAGACGAGCGGGGGCGCAACGAACGAGGTGGTTAGACCAAGTGGAGCGTGATCTGGCGAACGTGGGGTGCCCAAGAAATTGGTGAACGGTTGCAATGGACCGAGTGAATTTTAGGAATTATGTTCGTCAAGTAATGTCGTGAGACGGAATACTATGTAAATAAATAAAATAAATAAATAAATAAAATACAATCAAAAACTGAGTTGGTAGAATTCTATTTCTGATCTTAGTACCATTAGTGAAGAGAAGTTTTTCTACATTTTTCAAATGAAATTATAATCACTGTGTTTGTGACATTCCAACTCTATTCTCTTAATTTGTATCACTTTGATGTCTTCTACAAAGTTGTACCCAGAGGAATTTCCCATTAAACGATTTACTGACATATGGAGTTGTGTTTACGCTAAAGGTAAGGCAAACGTTTTCACAGTGAGTAGTATGATTTTGTGATTGAAAAAAATCATTACAAATATTCAAAAATCTTCAAAAATATAAATTGTTCTAGACCCCCCGGTGGATCATTTCAAATTTAGGCTCAAATGAAAGGGAAAAGTCCCATCTTTCGAATGATGTAAAAATTAGCGATGCTAATTTTTGATAAATATAATGGTTCCATCAGAGACACCGTGTGATGGTTGTTGAAGTGAATTAAAAATAAAATCTTTGAATTACTACACAATTTAAGATTACTTTTATGCTATTCAATTGATTTATCTATAATTTATCGTCCACCGAGAATGCTGCTCACGCAACATCGTAATACGCCAGGTGGCAGCAGCGCAGCTTCGAAACAGCGAATTGAGTAAAACGAGAATCGAGGGAAGCGTCAGTTTAGAGAAGAACTCCATGAAGAACGGATTGAATGGACGGAAGCTGACAGAAAAAGCTAAACCTATGTAAATGAAGCAAGCTTTAAGTTCATTGCGCCAGTTTCTTCGGTATTTCAGCAATCAAATGCTTTTTAGCTTGAAATAAGTAGCGTATATGGGAACTCTCTCAATTTACAATTTACAATTTACAATTTACAGGATGGAGTCCTGGTTTGCTTTTTTTAAAAAGCTTTATTTGTCCATTACACACTTTTACCTTAACAATAATCACTACACAATGTTTTCACTATGAAGGTCGAGGTCCAAGAGAGGGTGTTTCAAAATGAAATAAATATATTTTACAAATGGTGCAGTAAAAGTCTTCTTGAACTAAACGTGAAAAAATGTTCACATATTGTATTTACAAGGAAAAAATATCCGTCATATGAAATTGTCACATTAGGAAATGAGCCTGTGGAGAGAATCAATAAGATAAGAGATCTAGGTATTATATTGGACTCAAAACTTACTTTTGTAGATCACTATAACTCAGTAATTCAAAAATCAAATAGTATGCTTGGCTTTATAAAACGTTTTAGTTATAATTTTCAAGACCCATATACATTAAAAACATTGTACACAGCTTATGTCCGATCCATACTTGAATACTGCAGCGTTGTGTGGTCCCCCTTTCAAATTTCTCATAAAAACCGTTTAGAATCCATTCAGAAACAATTTGTTCTATTTGCTTTACGAAATCTAGGATGGTCACAGAGCCAATTACCAAGCTACGAATCACGCTGTTTACTAATAAATATTGAACCATTAAGTGTTAGAAGAGAATTTGCTGCAATCTCCTTTGTAAACGACATAATTAATCAGCGTGTTCAATCTACTTATCTACTAAATAAGTTAAACTTTTATTGTCCGAGTCGCCAGTTGAGAACCAGAAATCTGTTTATTTTAACCTCTGCTCGAACTGATTATGGTAAAAATAGTCCAATCAATTGTCTTATGCAGAATTATAATAAAAACTACCAGAACATAGATTTTACTATGTCTAAACAGCAGCTAAAAAGTGCTTTTTACGGCGACAGGCACTTAAGAACCTAATATTGTAGTATTTGAAGTAATATTAAGATTGTACTTCTAGTTTTAAGAATATATATGTAGCCTACGATGTTGGTGACCGATGGTGAAATAAATAAATAAATATCCTCTATCTCTCTTTCTCTCGTGCATGTTTTTCTAAAAGTGGAGTTGCTGCATCTCCTCTTTCAGCGGCTAAACACTTCTTTGATGTGCGTCTCTGTCAGGTTTTGCATTCTGTGATCGCAACCCTTATAGGGTGTTTCATTATGTCTAAGCTGGCATTGTTGCAGACATTCTAAACGTCGAGCGCCATTGTGACGATCGACGTTAAAAACGACTAAAACAATGCTAGCTGGGAAGCTATTGCAAAAGCGCTTCACAGGATGCGTGTTTCCAATACCTAATGCCGCATTAGTAATGCGGGATTATACAAAATTTCTTCGAATATCATGTCTAGTCGCACGAAACCTAAACTGGGTTACGTTCTACTGCCCTAACAGCGGGTGTTCCACGCGATTCTATTCTCGGACTTGTGCTTTGGAATGCACAAGGTGTTAACGCTGAAAGTACCGGATAGTCGGATTTGCAGTCGATATCGTGCTCATGATTACCGTCGAAACAATAGAGAAGGTAGAAAATCTTACAACGGTTTCCGTAGAAAGGGTTAGCTTCTAGATAGAAGGACTTAAGCTTCAGATAGCTTACCATGAAACCGAAGTACTACTCTTGACCAACAAAAGATCTGTACTTTAGATTACTGTTGAGGACACAAGACATCTTCGAAACAGCAACTGGAATACCTCGGAGTAATGGTCGACAATCGCTCAAGTTTTGGGGCGCATGACAAATACTCTAGTGAAAGTGCCTTGAAAGTCATCGACTCATTGGGCTGCCATGGTCCACAGAGTAGCAAAAGACGTCTTCTTGCGAGCGGAGCACTGTCGAAACTACGATAGAACGCAACAGATACAAATCACGAATCACACATATCGATTGATAGCCTTGCGAGTTTCCTGTGCATACAGGACTAAGGCTATGATCATTTAGTATCCGGGCAGTTACAAACGTGTGTAATTTAAAAACTATTCATTTGATCAAAAAACTTTTTATGGAGGAAATGAAGGTGTTAATATGACATTTAATGTAAAAATATAAAAAAATATATTTATCAATGATTTCAAGAAATACTCTAACTCTTTCATAAAATCTCTTTTTAATCTTTGCACACTTTTTTCAGTCATGTATTGATTTATTTTTTTTTACCACAGAAGCAAAACCTTTGCAAAATCATGATATTTTACACAAACTCACCTAGAAAAAGCAATTGGAATCTGGTTAGAACCTTTTCATGAGTAGGCATCTCGAAGAATTTGATCTCTTAAATTCGGTTTTAACATAATTTTTTTTGTCAATCAGAATACATCTGTCATATTGCGTAAAAACCGGATGCACAGATTGCGATCTTTGGAACTGATCATTATTAGTTATTTACTTAGTGTCTACTAGTCAGGCAATACTTTTTGCCTGCTGGAAATGGATGTTTCGCATTATTTAAGGAGTCTGCATTCAGTTATCCCAATAACCATAGCTTTTTACCATATTTAAGATCAAGGGTTGCACTCCGATGGTTGGTTTGAACTTCGTGTGGATCCTAGAGTGACTCCTTATACTTCTTAATCATTTGGTCCAAAAAAAGTTAAAAAAATCAACAGTTTATGAGCTTTTAAGTCAACAAGGAACAATTTTCGAGGCGCAAAATGCGTAAAAGGAGCAAATTTGTGCAAAATTATTTTTACCATGTCTTTTTGCATCGTCAATACCTCAAACACACGGCAACTTAAAAATCTATCAAAAATAGGCAAGATAGTCCTTTTGATAACCAACACAACGCTACTAATTTTTTGCATGTCCGAGCTCTATTAACGTAGCTATCACCGAAATAAAGTGCCCGGATACTAAATGATCATAGCCTTATATCAGCTGATGCAGTTTTTGTCATGATTCCCATCGACTTCACTCTGGCGGAGGATAAGGAGAGTTTCAAAACACGAGTTGGTGCGTGAAGCTCAACGAGCAGCGTCAATGCTCAAGTGGCAGGAGCAATGGGACGCATCGAACAGTGCAAGATGGACGCATAGGCTAATCCCGCGACTAGTGTACATCGGATGTATTGAGAGGTCAACTTTTATCTGACGCAGTTTTTTTCGGGTTATGGATGCTCAAAGCAATATTTTCATCGGTTCAAAATTATAAGCTCGCCATATTGCCCGGAATTCGTAGATACGGAGGAATCGGCAGAACATGCTATCTTTTTTGCCCGAGATTGAACGCAGAAAATGTTGTGAGTGGGATGTGTTGCATTGCAACTAACATTCGTGGTTTGTTAAATACACCTATAGTCGAAGAAATCTCGCAAATCATGTATGATCTGATACGGGTCAAGAAAGAAGATGCACGGAAAGAAGAAAATAGTCAACTAGATTAAACAATCTAAAGGAAACACTCGATTTGGGTTTTGTCGGGGGACTGAGATGAAGGGAAATAAACGTAAATTATCACACAAATTGTGCAGCCAATAATTGAATTTGTGGTCATTTGTGGCATTTTGTTAGAGAATATTAGAAGATTTTAGTGAAAATGAGAGAAACCAGTGCTCAGAGAGAGTGAAAATGTGCTAATTGATGCAATTTGTTAAGCAGTTGTGGAATTCAAAATGCAAAGAATTCACTCTCGATTTCAATCCCTTGGGTTTTGTTGCTTTTCGGTAAATTTGCTTATTGAACAGTACCCGTGATAGGCCGTGATAACTGCTGATGACAGCTAAAGATGATTAAAACTGTACTTCATCACACGGTAAACTTAAACTTCTCATACTATGGTTAACAGTTACACTGCGGTGTTGGCAGATGAAAATCAGTAGTTATCTCAGAATACTCAACGGAAAATGAGTATATTTCCGATCAGCAAATATGAACGTGAAAAAGTGACAAATAGCTAACGCTTACTGATTGTGTAGCTATGTAATGGCTGAAGACGGAAACTCAATAAAGATAACTCTATTCCACCACTGAAACCTGCGTTGAATCTCGTATTTCAACAACACCACTATTCAAAAGTAACACGATCTTAGGGCGCGGTAAACCTCTAATCTGGACACATATGAGTGATGAGGCTTAAAAGTTCTCACAAACTCAGCTACGATCTTTGCTGCAACAAAAAGAAGCTGAGAATCTGAGGGTAGTCGTGGAGGGATTCCAGCTTGGTGGTTGAAATCCTGCGGAAGTGGATTGTGTGACAAGCGAGATTTATTTTAAAAGCGTTACCCCGTTGATTCTGTAGGCAATTTTAGCACAACTTTCAATCTACGGGAATTCTTTTGCACTGTTCAACAGTGAGATGTTTGGTTCCTTACTATTGCTCTACATATTGTTGCTGAATTCTTAAAACCGGAATTCATCTCAACATCATTACGATCATTCATGATGAACAGACATCCATCAAACATCTTTCCAGTGTTGGAACCAAACAACAGCAAGGGTTGCCGATTGCCGAGGTGTTTGCTGAATTGATATGACGTTTCTCAGCGTCGCTAGTTGACAAAGTTGACAATCACTAGCGCGAAAACTAAGCATTTAAACTGCTTTGACAATTTTCTCCGACCATGCCTTATGGACGAAGATGTTTAACAACTCTTTTGGTTCGACGCAACTGCAAGTTGTATGGTCTCACACAGGCTCTACGATCACGATCCACTGCTTCAGAAACCTGACCATTTCATTAAATTTCAGGAGCTGTGTACGTAGTCACAAATTTCGTTGTCCGGAGCAAGACATGAAGAAGAATACTGTTCCATGACAGTTGATGGAAGTGCTACAGTCCTTAGCACGATCCTATCTTTCGATGACTTTCATCAGTGTGTCAACCTTTGAAAGCGTTCGATGGCAGACCTTCGAGAACTAATTGTAAAGTCATCATCATCCCCATAAGTTGAACC
>NC_073693.1:234072882-234177775 GCF_029784155.1 Uranotaenia lowii | reverse complement strand
AAAATCTGCGCTTCCTAACCAAATTCCGTATTTAGCCATCGAAGGCCAAATCAAAACAAACAATCAGTAGCAGCAATTTAAAAATCTGCGCTTCCTAAGCCAATTTCGTAATTTTCCACCAGAAAGCCAAATCAAAACAAACAATCTTTAGCAGCAGCCTTAAAAATCTGCGCTTCCTAAGCCATTTCCGTTCCTATACACCGGAATGCCAAATCAAACAAACAATCAGCATAAGCAGCCTTAAAATCTGCGTTTCTAAGCCAATCCATAATTTTCCAACGGAAGGCCAAATCAAACCACACATTAGCAGTAACAGTCTTAAAAATCTGCACTTCCTAAGCCAATTCCGTAATTTTCCACCAGAAGGCCAAATCAAAACAAACAATCTTTAGCAGCAGCCTTAAAAATCTGGACTTCCTGAGCCAAATAAATCTTTTACACCGGAAAACAAAATCTAAGCAAACAATTCACAATCTGAGCCTTAGAAAGCCACCGGAAAGCCAAAATGAAACAACAAACAGAGCATTTTTTTTTTCATTTTTTTTAAAGATTTTAAAAATTATTGTTTTTTTTTATTAAAAACACATGCATGTCAATCCTTCAGGTATCAGATCAGATTCAAATATAGATTTTTGCATAAATTATTGAATGCTTATGTCTCAGGCATATCGTTATAAAATGAAGTTTACAATCTGTATTGTGTAAAATTTAAAGTAAAAAAAAACGTTTAAAAAAACAGCGATCTTTGATACACATTGATGGAATTTTTGTCAAAAAATTAAAAAATTAAACTTTAGATTATTCTGTTTTTTCAACAACATTCGACTATATGGTTTTTTACGATCTACCTTTGATCGTAACTTATTGTTATTTTTTGTGTTTCAATTATAGTCGTTTTAAAGAAGGCCATATGCTTAAGTAAATAGCTGTTTAAATCATGTTACTTACCATCGCATGAAGGAATCGTAGTAGAATTAAATGTTCCTAAGTTTTTCATTTATTAACTCTATATTTGAAATAACATAAAATACAAAAATACAAAAAACTAAAGAAAAACTACATTTTTGAAATTGTATAGAAAATTAACGTAAATTATGTAACGATGAACAAAAAAGTGAGAAACTCAGAACTTGATAACATTATTCATATTCGATATCATTTTCGATGCAAGAACTTCTATAAAAAGCAATCCCATCCTCTGTTAACATCCCAACGAACATAGAACCATCTAGAGTGTAACATCTGACAGAAATGGAACGACAGCAGACCCCAAATGACCGAGAGCAGCGCTCCTCATTTAATCAAGCGACCGAAGCCATTTTTTATCATTGACTTGATCAAATTTTCACTGTACAATATTTGTTCGTTTCAATCAATTTGGCGAAAAATTGTGATCCGAGACGATATTTGTTCGAGCGGCTAGAGTCGAGCTGAGCTGGCTGTTCCCCAAAACCCAACCGGAGAGAATGTGGACAACGGAAAAAAAGGACACTCAGCGAACCGACGACCGGCCCTGAGGAAAAAAAAATCTCGCCAGAGAAAACAAAATTAATAAAAACATTTTTAATAAAAAAGATTCGATACTTACTGGCAGTTTTCGGCTGACCGGATCGTTTTTCCACATTCCAGGCGTTTGGCTTTTCGATCTGCCTGTTTCGTTCCGTCCTTCCATTCATTTTTCCCGACCCTTTCTTAGGTTCTGTCTGTCGTTATCCGGCTAAATGTTGGTATCTGCCAATGGAACCCCGTCCGTCTGTCCGTGTCGGTCTTCGAAGATATCGACCGATTTATCCGATTATTGCTGGCAGCCTTCTGCTGTGCTCTGTGCTATGCTGTTGCTGCAGTGGAACGCCATTGCCATCAGCTTGCGGATTATATCCTGCCAACGTGAGCAGACCCTAATGTCCTTCTCCGTTGGAATAACCAGAAGATTTTTCTTGGCGGGAGCCTGGAGAAAAGGTATTATAATCGCTAGTTATCTCGACACCTATAGAATTTGAATTTGCTCCGAAGATACTTGCAAACTGAAATTAGAAGGAAAAAATCTTCAGCAGTGAGCCTACTAATGTTCAGTATGACCCATTGAAAATGCATAAATCTGCCATCAAGTATCAAAATTTTTCTAGATATTAATAACATGATTTGAAATTTTATTAATCATTCAGGCCTGTAGATAAACATATTAAGAAACAATAATTCGATTAGTTCACTTTCGATCTCAACTACTCTCTCTATACAAGATCTGCATCAGCATACCTTCGCAATTTAAGCCTCTGAAATTGAAGCCCATCCCTCAGAAATGGATACCTTCAGAGAATCGAACATATGTACGTCCATATGAAAAAGTTGATTCTTCGGTTAAAACTTCATATTCTCATCCAGCCAGGTTTGGGTCCGTTTCGAGTTATAGCATGGGATCCATCTTGTTGGAAAACAACGTATTCACATAAGTTTTTTCAAATCCACGGACGCATCTGATTCTTCAAAATGCCCATCTTGATTTAAGTATCAACTTTTACTCCGGTTTTTATAAAAAAGGAGGCACCTTCAACTCATTCGAAGTTACCGCTCCTAATACATGACTTCGGAGAGATGTTAGATAGTAAACTAGAATTTCACAATCTTTGGAACGTCCTTAGCCTTCAAAAAAGGTATAGTGTAAAGCGGAATAACGAAAGAAGGGTGGAGCATACCCCGCATAAATCAATATTATAAAGTTACTTTTCAATAATGCATTATCTTCTTCCCAAGACACCCCAAAATAACTTAGTTTTGTATTATTAATGTAAGATAAGGCTTATCATTTTTTTTTTCATTAAATGGAATCGTTTGGGCGCACTTGAAGATAGAGGGAACGGGTCGTTAAGTAGAGTAACCATTCCTTTTTTTCTACTCGCTTCGAGCGAGTTGTATCATACGTGGAATCTTCACATAATGATTTTCTCATAAAAAATAATAACTATACAACATATCGTGTATTTTTGTTGATACAATATTAAAATTAAAATTATTGAAATCAACATCACTTTTAAAATCGTTTTTTTAGAATTTTATTCACAACACATACATAAAATTTATTTAAAATACAAAAAACGATTCTTGCAAAGACCCATTAGCAATAACCCAAAAAAAATCGTAACTATATATGTAAATAACTGTTTTTCAGAAATGTCTGTGTTCTGGGACGAACGAGGCTCATTGAACCACCCTAAAATAAGAAAAGACCCAGTAGCAACACGGCGATGCTGCGCGCATTAACGGCGGTAATGCGCGCCAAAATCATCAGTTTTCCTCGGACACGACGAGCCACCGTCGATCCTTGACATGGTCTCTTTTTCCAACCAACTACCAACGAAGACAGATCAAGGTAACAAGTCGGAGGCACTAGCGGCCAAGTCAGAGGCCAGCATGGCCATAGTCAGAGTCCAAAAGGGACCATAGTTTGAGTCAGAAGTCCAAAAGGGTCAAGTTTGTGTCGGTTTTGTAATTTAGTAACACTAGTTTACAAAATTTTGAAAAAATCGTGAACTTAATTCACTGACCAAAATTTTTAATGTAAAATCGGGCGCTGAATCCGAAAATGAAATTAAAAAAAATCTCAGTAGAACCGTTTTTGAGTTATGCTCCAAATATGAAATTTCGGAAAAATTAAAAAAGTTCTTGTACTTAGATTAAAATATCTCGGACGGCATAACAGTAATTTGAAATCTCTTTTTTGCATATTGAAGGTGAATAAATTTTCTATCGATCATCTGAACACTGTTTTTGCGTTTGATTAACAGTATTGTTGAAATTAGTGACTTTATGAGGAAAAAATTTATAAAAAACGCATTATTTTAGAGAAAATTTTGTTTCAACGAAAGTTTTTGACTCGATAGTAGCATTTAAAAAATCTGATTTTCTTTTGCGCTTGAATGTTAATTTAAAACAAAGATTTCAAGTGGTTATTTATCAAAATCGGTTGAAAATTGAAGAAGTTATGGCTACTTTACCATAACTGTAATTTTTGCAGTTTTTAATAATTTAACGAACCACAGTACACTTATCATAGTATAGGAAGAATGAAACATGATAAATCTCACTCGCTCCAAGTCAAAATTATTTATTAGCTTACCAGAAGGTCTCATGCCAAGTTTCAGGAAGATCTGACCAAAGGGAGGGGTTGCTTGAGTCTCAAACGTGAATAAAATTTTGAGGTATTTTGCCCGGAAGGAACGAAAAATACTGGTTTTTCATCAATAACTTTTTTCATCACTAGCTGATTGTTTTTTATGGTTGATTTTCTTAAAGCCTTAAATGAGACAAATATTTCACCCGAAGACTGTAACTCGATTGGATTTGAAACAAAAAAGTTATTGCGGTTCAAAGGCCGCAAATTTTGTCCAACACGCAATGAGTACTTTTTACGCATTGCGTTTTATATGACAATTTTCGACCAAAATAAAATCTTTGAACCGCAATAACTTTTCTGTTTCAAATCCAATCGAGTTACAGTCTTCGGGTGAAATATTTGTCTCGTTTAAAGCTTTAAGAAAATCAACTATAAAAAACAATCAGCTAGTGATGAAAAAAGTTATTGATGAAAAACCAGTATTTTTCGTTCCTTCCGGGCAAAATACCTCAAAATTTTATTCACGTTTGAGACTCAAGCAACCCCTCCCTTTGGTCAGATCTTCCTGAAACTTGGCATGAGACCTTCTGGTAAGCTAATAAATAATTTTGACTTGGAGCGAGTGAGATTTATCATGTTTCATTCTTCCTATACTATGATAAGTGTACTGTGGTTCGTTAAATTATTAAAAACTGCAAAAATTACAGTTATGGTAAAGTAGCCATAACTTCTTCAATTTTCAACCGATTTTGATAAATAACCACTTGAAATCTTTGGTTTAAATTAACATTCAAGCGCAAAAGAAAATCAGATTTTTTAAATGCTACTATCGAGTCAAAAACTTTCGTTGAAACAAAATTTTCTCTAAAATAATGCGTTTTTTATAAATTTTTTCCTCATAAAGTCACTAATTTCAACAATACTGTTAATCAAACGCAAAAACAGTGTTCAGATGATCGATAGAAAATTTATTCACCTTCAATATGCAAAAAAGAGATTTCAAATTACTGTTATGCCGTCCGAGATATTTTAATCTAAGTACAAGAACTTTTTTAATTTTTCCGAAATTTCATATTTGGAGCATAACTCAAAAACGGTTCTACTGAGATTTTTTTTAATTTCATTTTCGGATTCAGCGCCCGATTTTACATTGGAAATGACCTTCAGTTTACTGAGTTCAAAAATGCTGTAAACTAGTGTAATTAGTCAATGGTCGGTAAAAATACAGTCCACTTTATTGTAATGTTTTGAGGAAAGAATTAGTGCGTTTTTTATCCGGTAAAGAAAATCTGATGCTATCGATCCTTGCCTTCAGGGGCGATCCTGAACAGTTTGGATAATTTCGAAAAAATGTCTGGAAAAGTCTGGATGGCGAACTTTATGAGTGATGACATTTTTTTTGGTCGCTAGATCGTAGTATTGCAGTACTCATTACATGATTGTAGAGAATAATGATGAATGGAGAATATATTACCAAATATAAAAATAAATAAAATAATTATAATAGATCAAGCATATCAGGGTAATTAGTTTAAGTGTGTATATTATTATTGGGTATATCTAATATTATAGTATATTGATTCAATTTCTGAAAATTATCAAGTAACGTTGGTAACGCAACGTTTTGCTTGATGAGGAACGTAAAACTAGAGAGCGGAAAATAATTGAGAGAGTATCAAGCCTTTAAGTATATGACCGCAGGTAGACCGTTACAACTGAAAGAGCGGTTAAACTAAATATAAGGGAAATCTCTCAGAGCAATCATCGCGATACTCATTGAGGGGGAAATAAGCTTCGTCGGATAGCTAAGAGTCAGTCAAAGTATTGTCAAGTAGTAAAGTATCGTGTTATCGAGAGTCCTAATAAAATACGAAGTGGAAATTCATCCAAAATGGCGTCCCAAAGTGGAAAATTAGGGTTCCTGGAGGAGGACGCAACCACCGATCACGACAATGATATTAGTCATACATTCTGTACAATATCAATGCCTGAGGCTATTGTGGTGGTGTCGGTGGTACTACCTTGTATGCTTAACTTCCTGTTTTACAACCATCTTCATGGCATTCATAACTCTTCAATTACTAATTCATTTCCTCAACAAAAAAATTTGAATTTTGACTGTTTTATCTAAAAAAATCATGTCCAAAATCAAAAGACTGAAAATGTCTGGAAGGAATGACAAAAATATGGAAGTCTGGAAACCTAAAAAAAATCTCGCAAAAGTTTGGAAGATCCAGACAAAATATGGAAGATTGACATCACTGAGATCAGTATTTCTTGCAGAGTGTCGACAAAACAAAACTTACTTTTAACCGTTTCGGCTTTTCTTCTGGGTCAATAAGTGCGTCTAGGAAAAAATATACTTACCAAATATATCCAAATGTATCCAAAAGTTCTTTTTAGGGTATTTCGGGGGAATATGCACCTGCTAAGAGAAATAACCGAGAATGCGAAATACATAAGCTGAACACCCGAATACATAGCAACATGTGCTTCATATTTCTATCTTCTACTCATATTCTGTCAATAATATTACTTTTTTTTGTTAAAACTATGAAAATATTCGAGATTTTACAAACGCCTTTAAAAGCAATCATTGAAATCCTTGGATGTTAAACGCCCCAGCTCCAAAACATTGGATCAAAACGACTCAAAAACAACACAATATTCACAGTTAAAATAAATTAATTCTGTTTTTTAATTCGAAAAAAACAATGAAAAAACATTTTTTCTCCAACTTTATCTACACATGAAAACAAGTGGTTTGCTAACATTTCTCAGTGAAAAAATGATTTTTTTTAAATTTTGACTTTTTTTACTGTGTCAGTTTCATCCACATTTTCTGCTGCTTTTGGCAACAAATTTAGTGAACCGCTTCAATTTTCAATGCACGTTTTTTACTCAAACCCGATCGAAGGTTGTAATTTTTATGCATCATAATAATAATTTAGGACTAAAGCAAAGAAGAAGATCGATATATCATTTTGATATCGGTCTGTATTCATGGAAAACTGCACTCCAAAATTTAGAATAAAACACGTAGTTTTGTTTACATTTTATCGAACAGCACCTTTAGAGGAGCGCGGTTTGTCCAAAAATAGATGGGGGCATTCGGGTCGGATATTTAAAATCTAATAAACTTCCAGTTTTTCATAAAACAACAATTTACCACAATTTTTCATCAATTTTTAACTCAAATATATAATTTGAACAATCAATAAAACCAATAATGAGAATGTTTTAAGCAATCATCTTGGTGTAAAAGCTTATTTCATTTGATATCACTGTTTACAACTTAAGTGATGAATAGCTACCAGAAAATTTAATTAGATTGTTATTTGTGTTCAAATGAATACCTGGTAATCATTTTTATTGAAATTACAAGGTATTGATTAAAAGGACACATTTGTGTAAAAATGTTTCACTAAAAACTTCGCAAATCTTCAAAATTTATCAAAATATAGTCGCTGGCGTTTTACCCCGCGAAGGCATTATGGACACAAGTACCCTAAATGATTTTTTTTGGATATGGAAACAATTTGTCGCCATTTGACGCGGAAAATTATTTAGTTTAGAAAATGTTAACTTGTTTTTTTCTTTTTTTTTGGTTTGAGACGTTATTTCTTTTTGAAACAATGTTTTAATTTCAATGAAATATAAATCATTTTAAATTCTTTCATGTAAGAATTTAAAGGCCTAAGAAGGACTGGTTGATATTGTGTTGTCAAAGCACGGCCTTTCGCCGTACCACCCTCTTTGGCTGCTTTTACCGAGGACAGCTTGGGCTGACTTAAAACCTTCTTGATGGAGGTAATGGCCACATGAAAACGATTCGTTGAGCTCTTTCAACATCCTGCCTTGATAGACGCCAACAACATTTCTCTGATCAAGATATGAGTAAATGATCCATTTTCATTTCTCTTAGCAGGTAAGCAACATCTTGATACCTTACAGCAACTTAAGCAACACGCGTCTGCTGCTCTGAAATGTTTAAAAACTTAACTAGTCAACTGATTTTCTTGGCAATTATATTTATAACTTTCCAAACACTTATGCGTATTTGCTTTATATTGGTATTGGTGTACTAATACATAACTAATCCGAAATGTTCTTTGCAAGAGATGTTCTAAAGAAGCTGTTTTCGTGACGCGAGATCTGTTTGCGAATTTCTATTTGTACCCCTACAGTCTTGTCGTAAGACGTAATTCTAGTCAAAACTGGTGGAACGAATGAATGTGTTCATTAGCCTGTGGTAAACGATCTATTTATTTTTCTTTCGCGTTATCGTTTCTTTTTTTTTTATCCGCGAACAACTACCGAAACTACTCTTCCCAAACATAGTTGAGAGAATGACTTCTTCAGCGTGACAACATTATGCACGCACATTCGTTTTTACGTAACCGTGAGTTAATATTTACACGGTTAGAAACAATCACTTAAGTTAACACAAATTTTCAATCATTTATAAGTGTTGCGCGAACCATTTCTTTGTATACACATAACGAGAAATGGTCGCTTGAATCAATTTGATTTATAAACCATTAATTACCAAATAATTCTAAAGTTTATTTGATTATTTGGTTACATAACAACAAATCACATATTGATCCCAATGATTCAATGCATACAAAGTTTATATATTACAGCGATTCTAACTCTATCCACCACATAGCCGTTTCCCTATTTTTCATAAGAAGTTCTTATGAAAACTGAAAAAAAAATTATAAGAAGCTTATGAAACATTATTTTGCACTCTGAACAGTGGTTCGGGCGTATCTTTTGAAAATTATAAAAAGAATTTGCCTGAGTGTACATCTTGCCGTTTTGGCGGATGATGTACTTATACAGTCAATTGAAAAAAGGGCGAAACTACCAAATGTTAACAAATCAAGTTAACGATCATTCTGGATGTTTGCGGTTGCACTTTACCTAATAAACGCGATTTAATCTTAAAATCACTTAAAATCTTTAAAAAATTTGTTAAAATTCAATTGGGTGAAAGTTCCTCTTGATGGATTTTCGTTGAAACGTGAAGTTACGCCTATTCAAAATGGGGTTATTTTTTCTATTCGTGTAGGGCCAATAGGCGTAACTGAGTTGAACGTGTGTGACCAAACGGCCTACTTACAAAACCGTTTCCTTGAATATTTAAATACAGATTCGCAGAGGTATAGACGATGTTTATACAGTCCCAAGCCTTTTGGCCCTTGCACAAAACTGATGGCCTCGATTAATCACGAAGTAGCAACCTTTGGCGAGGTAGAACTTGTTCTGTTTAGCCACGCCAACAATCATGTAATTTGAAGTGCAAATTTAAGTTGAGCAAAGTCTAATCTAATATGTTATATGAAGTTTTAAATGAATGATCATATCTAAGCACTTGAAGTTCAATGATTTAAAGCTGATATGAGTGGTAAACTAAGGCTATGATCATTTAGAATCCGGGCAGTTACAAACGTGTGTATTTTAAAAACTATTCATTTGATCGAAAAACTTTCTATGGAGGAAATGAAGGTGTTGATATGACATTTAATGTAAAAATATGAAAAAACATTTGTCAATGATTTCAAGAAATACTCTAACTTTTTCATAAAATCTCTTTTTTTATCTTTGCACACTTTTTTTTATCATGTATTGATTTATTTTTTTACCACAGAAGCAAAACCTTTGCAGAATCATGTTATTTTACACAAACTCACCTGGAAAAAGCAATTGGAATCTGGTTGGAACCTTTTCATGAGTATATATAAAAAGCAATTTCTGTATGTTTGTTTGTTTGTTTGTTTGTTTGTTTTCATAGACTCAGCCGTCTTAAGGGGTAGAGCGCTGAAATTTGGCATGGATGTTCATTAGGACCAGGAAGGATGAACAATATTTTTAGATTTTCGGATGACCCCTTCTGAAGGGGGTCGTCCATACAAGACAAATATTGTTTTCGCGATATTGACGTTAATTTTTGTCGGATCGTGTTGAAAATTTGCACATGAGTGTTTTGAAAGACGAGCAATCGATTTCAGGTGTCAAATTTTGTGTAAGGGGTCAGCCAAAGGGGTCGTCAATATTAACTGTTCGCTGTTTTTGCGATATTGACGTTATTATACATCGTATTCAGGTGAAAATTGGTACACGATAGTTTTGAGTGACGTGTAATCGATTTGAGGCATCAAATTTAGTGTAAGGGGCCGGCAGAAGGGGTCGTCCATATTAAATTTTCAGAATCTTAGTGATTTTGACGTTTGTATACATCGGATTGGTGTAAAAATTTGCACATAGAAGTTATTAGGAACAAACAACTGATTTCACTTATCCAAACTAAAATCAGGGGTCGGCCAAAGGGGTCGTCAATATTAACTATTCACTGTTGATGCGATATTGTCGTTATTATACATCGGATTCAGACGAAAATTGGTACACGAGAGTTTTGAGAGATGAGCAATGGATTTCAGGTATTCAATTCGGTGTAAGGGGCCGGCGAAGGGGGTCGTCCGTATAAACCTTTCAATATTTTTGCAATATCGTCGTTATTTTACATCGGATTGGGATGAAAATTTGCACATGGTAGTTTTTAGGGACGAGCAACCGATTTCAGATGTCAAATGCTTTGCCAGGGGTCGACGAAAGGGGTCGTCCATATAAATTAATTTTAAACTGTTTTTAACAATATTGACGTTATTATACAATAGATTGCTTTGAAAACGGGAGTTTTGAGGAAAGGGCAATCGATTTCAGTCATCAAAGATTATATAAGAGCCCCCGAAAGGGGTTTAACTTTTTGGCAATAATTGCGTTGTTATGCAATGATCGAGTCGAAATTTATACACGTGGTTTTTTGACACGGTCAAAGGATTTCTGATTTCAAATTTAGATGCAGACGCCAGACAAAGTGATCGACCAATATTTTTTCAATTATTACTTAACGATGAATTCAGAAGTGCATCTGGAAAATGCTTGGCAATTGGCTTTCATACAAACTGTTCATGACATATTCCAAGTTGAAAGCGAAACGGAGTTCGTATGGGATCAGCTAGTAATTTATAAACATGGCGAACTTTCAATCATATCCGATTTAAACTGACTTCAGACGACATTTCATACAATATTTTCACTATGCAGCTGGAATTGCGATTCGCGACACCATTGTAAATGACTCAAGTTATCATTTCTGATACGATTTCATGTTTGCTGGAAATGTTCACTTTTATTGATTACCTTTTTACGAGGTTCGCTATGCTCGTCAACAGATAGTCTTGCTTTGCTAGTTTACTTTATTCTGCTCAAGGAACATAATTTGTTAGGGGGGAAAAATGCAGGTTACAGGTACATATTCGGTTTTCCAACGGTTACTTCATGAAAATGCATTTTGGATACAATACAACTTAAATCTTGTTGAAGTTTTAAGTTTTTGAACTGTCTTATATCAGCTCATCAATTCAAATTAAGCAAAAATCATGCTGGGATAACATAAAAAGGAGATACATAATGAATGGACGCTCCCTAATACTATTTTTGTGATTTTTATCATATTTCAGAATTCAGTGGGAACAACACTTTTAGTTTCCTGGCCCTGTAAGTTGATTTGTTCAGTAACAGACTGTTCGGCAATTTTCAAACCGGGCGGCGCGGCGGCAATAGCAAAGGAATTTCGTCGAGGTGCTGGTGATTCCGTCCAAAAAGAAGGCTAACTTTTAAATTTTTTTCTCTCTCCTGATCCTCATCGTTCCGCAGCGATGTTCCAATGATTCCAGGCAGCGACGGTTCCGAACGAAAACAGAACCCATTTTACAGTGACTGTGTGTGAATGGGGCCTCTCTTCTACCATTCATTTTGCGGTCTCATCTATGAAATGATGGCCGGCATCAGCCGATGGAAAAAATATTGAACGGGCGGTGTGTGGCGCTATATTCGAAAGATATGGAGCATTGAGCGAATAGTTTGTGCAAAATGGAAAGAAAAGAAAAGATGGAAGAGGATAGCGAGAGAAAAAAAAACAACTAGCCATAATGTCGCGGTTGGTGGCGCTGTACTGCGGTGAAAATAGGACACACATTTCCCGGCCGGCGCTTAGCATCACTGAAAGCTGAAAGGATAACGTTTTCTTTGGGGGGATGCTGACAAACACAGTGTGAGACCATTTTTCCCGGAGGTTCGACCAGATGTGGATGGTGCGGTTTCGGGATAACGTCGATCGTGTGACGGCGCTCTGTCTGTTGTTGTTGGCGATGGCGATGGCGATGATGATGATGACGATAGTGGCGATTGCGAAAGATGAAAAGATGCTAGAATAGGTGTTTTCTGGATGCATAACTTTGTTCAAGAGAGATTCCAAGATTAAATCTAGAGAATTAAGGACTGAATATTGTTTAGGAAACGGAGACACATTAAAAAAAATCGAATGGTCAATATTTCACTTCAAGTCCATACCAGCTAAAAATACCGGTGTATGAGGTGAATCTAGTTGATGATTAAATTGTTACCCAAGGAATTAGATAAGTATTTGGAGGTAAAGATTTTAGATCATTGACATTGTCGAAAGATACGTTGCATATTATGACAAATAAAAGGACCAAAAAAAAAAAAAAGGCTGGCCCAATTCAGCAGTCATTCAGAAACCTATTTACATTTGAAATTGTTTGAACATTGTTTTCCAACGCACAGTACATGCTGATCTTTTATCGACCCTTAAAATTTCTTAGCAACTTCCAAACCCAAACGGAATTCATAACTTCAATCCAAATGCACTCTACGAATGGAATGGAAGTCATAATCTGAGCTTCAAGATATATGTTGTGGAACGGAAATTAATATTTGCTATAAAAGCAAATAGTCACCCCAGCAACCAAGCAAGAAGTGAGTTCTCTCCAGAGAACTCACTCTCTCATAACCAATCGTGTTTACTTATGCCAATAAAAAGATCAGTTTACAGCAACCTCCGTACAAGCAACATCGGCTAATTAATCAATATCACAGCACAGAAGTGTGCTTAGATACCGGACTATTGTGTCAGGTTAGCCTTAATTGCACCCACAGTGGAAGTGAAGAAATCAGTTGTGAACTTAGTTGAAGTGTTCCCCGGTTATTCCAACATAAACTATACAGTCCACTTCGAAGATTTCGAATCTGTTGGGACGATCCGGAACAATATGCATATTTAAAACAAATCTGCACATAAAGCTTATTGATGGAAAATCAGCTCCAAAACATCCCAAAATCCCTAGTGACATAGGTTCGATTCCCATCTCGAATCTTATTGTTGAATGCTAATCTTGAGTTTTCCACGGTTATTCAGTCTGTAAGAACTAAATCGGCTAATACCATCTAGGAAGTAGGATAATGAAAAAGGAAAAAGAGATAAATCTTAAATCTGAAGCGCTTGGGCGTATAGTTTTTATGTTGCTATTAAAATTCTATAATACAACCGCTTGTGCTGTCGGAATTAACTTCGGAGATGTAATCCATATTTTATCGATTATAAATGCAGTCCAAACGGCCACGGACACTTGTGGCGGTTATAACAGACACTGCGTAGGCATGGCCGGATTTTTAGGGACGTGCAATCCATTTCTAGTATAAAATTTTGGATCAAGGTTCGGTCGAAGGGGTCGTCCATATAAACTGTTCATTGTTCTCGCGATATTGTGCACCGGATTGAGATGAAAATTTGCGCATGGGGGTTTAAGGGACGGGAAGTTTTTTTTTATGCAATTTTTAGTCAGGGGTCGTCCAAACTGTCACTCTTTTCGTGATATTGTGGTTGTTAAACATTGGATTGACATGAAAATTTTCGCAATTAATTTTAAATGAAGCGTTAATTGATTTTCAGTTCCAAGTTTTGGGTTAGGGGTTGAAAAAGGGTTCGTCCATATCAACTGTTCGCCGTTTTTTCGATATTATCGTGATTATGCATCAGACTGTGATAAAATTTTGCTCATGAGAGTTTTGAGAGAAGGGCTATTTATTTCATGTGTTCAATTTTGGATCGCAAGGGTCGGAAAAAGGGGTCGTTTATATACATTTTTCAATGTTTTTGCGATTTTGTCGTGAGTATGCATCGGATTGACATGAAATTCTTGAACTAAGGAGTTTTTGTGACAAACAATTCATCTCGATTGTCCAATTTCGGGTCGAGGGGCGTCCATATTATTGAATTTAATTGACAATTTGCATAATGAAGTTTTAAGGGAAGGGCAAAAAATGTTAGGTGTCAAGTTTTGAGTCAGGGGTCATCCGTTTTAGTTGATTGCGTTATTGCAATGTTGTCATGAAAATGTATCAAATTGAGGTGAAATTCAAGAGATTTTTAAAGGCCCGAAAATTGATTTCATGTGTCGAATTTTGATCGAGGTGGGGAAAAAGGAATCGTTAATTATTTCGGATCACAGGTCGCCCAAAGTGTTTTCCATAATAAATGTTTTGCGAGATTGATCTATCGAAATTAGAAAAAAAAATAGCACGAGGGAGTTGCAAGAAAAGGAAAATTAGTTTCCATAATCTAATTTTGGGTCATTGGACATTAGAAGAACACGTCCAGGACAAGAAAAGGAGCCGTCGATATAAACAAATCAAAATTTCTACGATTATAGTATTCGAGTTCGATTGGACAGTAGACTTAGTGCATTTGGGGTCATTTTTGAATTTTCCAAACCCTGGGGTCTAAAAAGCTTCGTTTTAGTTCAAAACTCATCTATGATTTTTTGCAGATTTTTTAAGTACGTTTGCATGAGTAAATTAAACTTGTATGTTTGTATGATGAATCTCATCACTATTGGTCACCCTGAGATGATGATAACGCCGTAAAGTAGACTAGCAGGCATACAATTTATCCACCGCTATAATGATGCCAGTTGTTCATTCTTTTGTGATTTGGTTCATCATTAAGCGGGAAAAGTTGTAATTAAGGCAAAAGACAAAATAATAATTCTTTTTGGTTTTTACTGTTCCCGGAACAACAACTGTTCTTTTTCCCTATCCGAAATGGTCTGACACAACAAAGAGAGAAAATTGATTATTTTGTACTGAAAAATCATCATCATTTATGATTCTTCTGTGTAACCAAGCTAGCTTATGGATTTTGAGTCAATTTATAAATTCTTTAAAGAAAATTTTCCGCTAAACAACTTTGTCGAAGATCGTAACTTTGTATCTTATTAGGTAAAAAAGTTATTAGCTGTTAAACAGGGGTATGTCTTTTCCATTTGATGAACAATAAATTCAATTGACATCACTGCTGGGTACCTAGCGAGGTATTGCAGGACTACTTTTCATGCAATGCTTCGCGGGGCACAAGGACTATTTTCATATAATTCAATTAATAATGGTAGAATCAAATGTTAACCCTTCGTTTCATGATTTTTTATTTTTCCTTAAAAATCATTTTAAACAGTTGGAAATGATGAGTACATCAAGAAAAAAAAAATAAAATAAAATTTGATTTTTCACTTTTTCCATACATTAATTGTTGCTAATTTGTTACTTTATGAAACGAAGGGTTAAGCATACGTCGAGGATTCGATCTTATGCCCGCTTGCTTAGAAGACTTGAAGGCTATCCTCTACGCTACGAGCTGCGGCTCTTATAGTTTGTGAGCTACTTCATTGCTTCGTGTTAAGGCACTAAAAAAGTTTATTCCATAATGGGCTTAAACATGAAAAAGTAGAAAAAAATTCATTTTAAATTTTTTTGCCTTAAGCTGAAAGTCAGTTACTGTAGGGGCATAATGAGAACCCCCACTGGGGCAGTATAGGCACCATTAATCGGGGCACGATGAGCATATTCTGCCTGTATTATAGAGCTACAGCTTGACTGGTTTCATCTGACGATTTGGCCTATTGGTTAGGTGTCGGAGAGGTAATTAGTGAATCAAAGCAATTGAAGATTCCTTTTAATTCAACCACGGTAAATGAAAAGTTCATATACCAGTATTTTCAGTATTCTTCAGTGAACGTTTTTGATTGAAATCGAATTTGAATCGAAAACGTTCACTTAAGAAGGTAGTAAGTTGCTATCGAAATACTGGTATTTGAACTTTTCATTTACCGTGGTTGAATTAAAAGGAATCTTTCGATTGCTTTGATTCAGTTGAATCATTCATCCAAGTAGGCTCACAACACAACAGAGGTAATTAGAGGACTCGAGGTCTTGGTGATTTTGTTTTTCATTTACCATTCATGATCGATGAATTTTGCACTAGACGGTGAGTTGTAGAAGTTGGTCTGTTTGTAGAATACAAACAATCACACACACTCATACCTTATGTTTCTGGTCCTTTTTTGGCGGATAATACTTCTAGCCATAAATGCAAAAATCAAAACAATTGATCATGAATGCTAAATGAAAAAAAAATCATCTCGATCAGGTACCATACTCGAGTCTTTTGATTATCTCTCCGACATCTTACCAACAGGCTAAATCGTTAGATGTTAGCTAGTCAAGCTCTATAATTTAGTTGACTTCATCGAGTTTAATTCGTTGCTAAATGCTACGGCAGAAAATGCTCATTGTGCCCCGATCAATTGTGCTCTATAAGCCCCTAGTAAAAAAGTTAAAGTAAATACACTTTTTAAAATTGATTATAGCGAAAAATAAACAATTTAATGATGGTCAAAATCGAAGAACAATGTGTACATCATGTACCAGTGTGTATCTTATAGATTAAGATGATTTAACGCTCATAAGAGCATATTTTCCGGTATTAAATAATTATAATTTCTTCGTCACTTGAGAACTTTTGTTTTTTTTTTTAAATTTTTCTGTCAAGATGATAAGGAGATTTCACTTTTGGTTAAAAATTAATACTATAGGAACTACAAAACTTTTCCTCATGAAAATTTATTCGAAAAAAATCGTACTTTCGTGGAAAGCCCGGTGGCTCGTTATGCGCTTTTTCCCCTTTTTGCTAATAATTTTTACTTCTAAACTTTAATTCAAATAAAATAATAAACTAAACGTGTAAGGTCTCTAAAACTTAACAACAAACAAACAAAAATTATGAACTCATCTAATGAACTATTGTTGGTCTGAATGTGAAATCTGAAAAATGAACAACTGCAGTATCTTTTCAACTGTTTTTCTACGCCATGCCGGTACGTTAGAAAATCACATTGCAGTTCAAAATACTATTCAATAAATAAAGTTTACTTTACATTAAGATATCTAGTTCAAAATGCTCAAACCAATCTAAAATGTTTTGTATGCCAAATCTTGAGACATCAATTAATTGAATGTTGTGAAGTTTGTAGAAATCGGTTCAGTAGTTCCTGGTGTTTCCACTTTTTTTTTTCGATGGTGAATAGTGTTATCCAAACACACGTTGTGTCTTTGAGTATTAAAAATGCCAGAACTTTCATTTACGGTAGATTTTCTTCGCGCAACCTACTTTTTTTCTTGTTTCAACGAGACCTTCGAACATTTTAGAGCACATTTATGTCCCAGAAATAATAAATTTGCCCAGTTTACTCAAGTGGCAGTTTTAATTCGTTTACAAAAAGTTAAATAACAAGCGATTATAACGTCATACTGGAAAACACGTTAATCAATATGCCCAATATAGACATTATTTAAAAAAAAAACAGTGTTTTCCTAGAGTGTGCTAAATTTCCATTTTTTCTTACGAATTAATAAGTGTTCCATTACACCTCAGACAAAAACGGAAGTCTCATTCAAAGATGCTCGGGTTTCCCTCTTATTGCACTTCTCACGACAAACGCCTCTACACAGCGCGAGGCCCACAATTACGGTAAACCGTGCTCAAGATTTAGCATACCCCGTTGTTATGTTACTATTTATCCAGACTTAAGTTGTACTTTGTAATCAAGCATTGTAAACCGGTTTAAAAACAACAAAGCACCGGGGAAAATTGCTTTTCCCAAAGACAAACAGGTACTTGTCTCCTTCTTGTTAAAAATTCCCACA
Organism: Uranotaenia lowii; assembly: GCF_029784155.1. NCBI lineage: Eukaryota > Metazoa > Arthropoda > Insecta > Diptera > Culicidae > Uranotaenia > Uranotaenia lowii. Next base: position 234,159,756 of record NC_073693.1, on the reverse strand, counting down.
AGGAAAGCAAACAATGCACTCACAGAACAGAACAGAGCATCTCGTGTATTTGCAGTTGGTTCTCCACGCCCGTTGCCACGTCCTTGCGATTTCCAACCGACTTTCGTTCGCCCTTCGCGGAACCAGCCAGTGAATCACGAGCCCTCTCCATATTCCAGGTATCTTCCTACCATTTAAATTCATTAAACATTCCCAAATAATGATATATAAATACCCGAGAAAATATAATTATTTTGTTACCATTCCGGGGCCTCGCCGTCGACGTTCGTGAGCTGCAGCAAGCAAACAAACAATTCTGGTTCCCCCGTTCGCTTTACCCGAAGTGAGTAAGCTGAGGACTTTGAAGAAGCTAGCCTAGCTAGGTTCAGGTAGGTACCTCTCCAGGATGCTCTCTTTTGGCTGGAGTGTCCTCAGTTGTGCCGCTAGTGTTTGCCGTCACAAGCCCTGGCTAGATGCAGGTTGGCCCACAGTCGAATGCAAAGCAACGAAGGTTCGGAATTCTCAGCGACTCCCCCCGGGAGGAAAAAGCTCACTAATTTGCGATGTAGCAAAGAATTTCTGATTCCAGCAGCACCTTTTCGCCGTGCATCATGCAGTTTGTGTGTAGTAGTCTAGCTTGATATCTCTGTGCAGTTCTGCAGCTTCCTCGATTTAGCAAACTGGGAGATAGAGCTAACACACCTAGAATGAGTAAATCATTAAGAAGCTTCAATATAAATATTTTCATAGCTGATAATACACGTTGCACTCAGGGAATCAAATGCATATTTCTGTTTCAACGATTCAAGAGTACAGTTTAAATTGAGTCTAAAAAAGGTTCGCTCTTTATCTTTTTTTTATTTTAAGAATTACTTTAACAAATCATATACCTAGGAAAAGTTTTTATTTTTCAATTAAAAAAACATACACCTTCTTAGCCGACATAGGCTTAACAGACTTAATAAACGTGAACAACTTACGATTAATATTTAACACCCTGGTATGGGATGGGAATCGAACCCATGCCACAGGTGGTCCATGTGATTACCATCTCACCGCGCTAACCTCTCGGTCACCCAGACTTACACACTAAGATTGCATTTATCCCGCTCGGGACCAGGGATCTCCGTATCACAGGAGAAATGCCCAATTCAAACGAGGTTCGAATGAGAACTCACCCGAATCTCGGGACGCTTCATCTCTCCTGAGATCCGAGACAAACTTTGTACGAGAGCGCAGGAACTTAAAGTGTCCCCGTGATTTCAGGACTTAGTGTTCTCCTGAATCACGGGAGACCCTATTTTTGTCAAATGTTCTTTCTCTTGCTCTTCTGTATAGAACAAACAACCTTTTTTTCTCTTTTTCACTTGTGCATAAAATTCCAAACCGCCAAAAGTTTCAACTCGTTACTTTTTACGGTCACCGTTCGTTCGTTGCAGACGTTAAAGAAAACAACGTTTTTTTCTGTCCTTTTGTACCGTGTGACAAAAACGGGAAAATGATTATCGTCCCTATGTCGCTTGGTCTAGGCAAGAGCTTTCCAGGTCGGCAAGATGTTTCCGGTAGGTTTGGTTGCCAGTGATCCAGATCCGTATGGTAAACACAGCGTAAGTAGTCTCAACCGCGCTTTTGAGTTCGTGCAAAGGCCGATCATTCCGCAGCGGCATCTTCAACGGATCAACAATGCCCGCAAACAGCCGCCTGGCCCAAAAGCAGGAAAAAACTTGTGCAGTGTTCTTAAAATATTATAGTGTTGTGTGTCAAAGATGTGCTTAACAAAAATACAAAATAAATTGGTTTATGTTTGAAGAAAAATCTATATTTTCATTCAAAGAGAAAGTATTGAGAATTTATTTGTATTAAGAGAAAAAACAAACCCCTTCAGATCTCCTGCAAATCTCAAAAGAAGCATGTCATGAGCTCGAAGGAGAGTTACGAAACTCCCTGCAATTCACAGGAGAAAAGCATTTCGATGCCACAGGTTAATTTGACAGATGTTTTCCTGTGCTGTTTTTCTGTCCCGAGATTTGTCCTGTAATTTCAGCTGTTGAAAATACAGGACGAAATCGTCCCGACCACAGGAGAAAAGATTAAGTGTGTATATAGGGTTTAGTAGTGCGTATATATCTACGGGTGGTGTAAAATGCCAATTAGCCCATTGCAACAAAACAAGAAGGGATCTACATGAGGAATCAAAGTTCTTCAAGCACCGGTAGTGTTTTCCACATGTTTTTTTGTTTACATCTGCGAATCGAAGGTAGTAATTTTTGGTTGGTTTTATTTACAAAAATGAGTGATTATCTGAGCTCGATAGCTCTACCGAGCGCCAGAAAAGCTGAAATCGATTTGGATCAAGTTGAGTATAGTGGCGTTCATGTAATGCACCACTACGAAAGCACGACTGTCTTTTGTTTACTAATATTCTTTGAAACATAACGTAAACAATGTCAGCGCCTGTCAAAATTTCGGCTTCCGTGCCCACTTCTCCACCCTCCGCGCCTACTTTGTGTCAAAATTGTTCCACCCGTAGAAATAAACGCCCTTGGGAGGTGGTCCAAAAATAGGATTATGTTCAGGAAACAAAACCTTGGGGGCTGACATCGTTCCTGAAGCCTAGTCTACACTCGGCAACTTGAACTGCGATTCCGGTTGTTGATCCATAGAAGTGAAAAAATTCATCCCGCTTTGTTCCGGGCTGGTAAGCAAAACTGGATGACGTTGGACCAATAGACGAAGGTACCAGTTTTGTCGGTAGCAATGAGTAACATTAATTATCCATTACTTATAACAGATTTATGCTTATACAAAACTATTTTCTCCCAAGAGATGTCTGCAAGCAGCAGAAAGTCATCGAATCGGATGGTAACATGGCGAGGTATGACATTCCATCGTCCGAGAAGCAGCTGGCCTTCCTTTGATTTAAATCTTTTGATCTTTGGTCTACGACATGCACAGACATACATGAACTTTGTTTTCCAAATTGCTCTGATTTTGTATCTCAAACACTTCCCAAGCAACCATAAGTCCCATAAAACAGCTACAAAAACGCTTACTCAGCCCCATCATTGATATGAAGTACGTTCTATGCAGCTCAAAATTTAAGTTCTTGTTGATACTTTCAAGTCCCAAAACAAGCCTTAATGATCTTCTATTCAGCTTTCAGCGGCCTTTAAATTCAGCTTCCAAAAATCCCAAAATGAGCAAAAAAAATCTCTTTCTATCTCAACTGCACCCTGGGTATCAGTTCATATCACCTTCTTTTGATTATTTACTACGTTCTGTATATGGTGCCGCCATGATGCTACGCGCCGGATTCCAAACTCGACAAATTGCTCAATTGCTTCTTTCCTACATTTCCTACATATATCGCATCATAATGATCACTCAGTTACTAAATTACTCGTTGAAAAAAAAACTTGTCCAGCTTGGGGATCGAACCTCGACCTTCGTGGTGAGAATCGAACACGCTAGATGTTGTTCTAACTGAAATTAAAACTCAAAGTAGTGATTTGATTTTGGAAGCACCTCAATGCACTTTGTGTGACTAACCAAATCCCGTTTTGAACCCTTTTGTGTCCTTTATGTGACTTAAGTCCCGTACAACGTACGTATAGATCACTTTTGCAACTTTCAAGTTCGTTAATGAGTACATATAGTTCACTCATGGGAATTGGGCAAAACAAGTCACATACAATGTACATGTTTATCACATTTGCAACTTTCAAGTTCATTAATGAGTTCATAAAGTTCATTGAAGGATTAGGCAGTTGATTATCTTAGTCAGCCAATATGTAACTTTCAATGCTTTCATTCAAGTAAATATGTGACTTTTGGTTGCTTGGGCTGGCATCCTTGGATCCCCTTTTTCGTACACACTTCAGCCAGCTGTCAAAACCTTTTTCAATATGGCTGAACGTGTGATTTGGCATGTGAGACCACCATACTAGATTCATCATAGAATAGGCATTAGCCTGCCAGAAGGCCCACACGCTCGTTTTTCTTTAACCATTTTTGACTGAAAAATAAAGATTTTATGCTTTTTTCCTGCAAAACTGACAATATGGTATTTTTAACCTTCCAAAGTCGTTCGGGTCAATATGACCCGAAGCACACATTCAAATCATCATAACTCTTCGAGAAAAAATCGCAAACAAATGATTTTAAAAACCTCCCTGGGGAATCACGAAATACACAATCTGTAGTACCGGGCAACTTCCTGTGACCACCGGAAGTGCACCCTCAAAAAATCCGTAATTAGGCTATCCGGGTCTATATGACCCGAGAGTTTGTGTAAGTTCTCCTGGCTGCAAATATTGACCGATTTCGATGATTTTTAATGCATTGTATAGATAATTTATTCTAGTTTCTCAATATCGAGAAAAACAAGTCGAAATATTTTACGAGATCACCAGTAGCTGATTCCGAATGAAAAAAGTCTTGGTTTTACAGACAAATCTGGGCACCTGGCATCCTCGGCCCGAAAAAAGGGTTATGTTTAGGTAAAGTTTTTCGAAATAAAAGATTACCTCATCCGCTATATTAGATGTCAGATTTCAAAAACGATGACGTAGTTGTTATGAAAATAAGCGAGTATGGTACTGAATTCTTCAGTTTTTTCATAAACATTAACTTGTACGCCCCTGTCCTCTAATTCATAAATTCGACTTCCCAGATTTATGAGCTTTCTCACTAATAACTAATCACTAATCGTACTTCCATAGCCAGAACTTATGTCTGAGTCCCAAAGAATAATAAAATGTGTTATTATTCTTCTTTTCTTAGTTCATGTTTTTGATCATTTTTACATAAAAACATTAAAATAATTAAAAACACAAATTGGTTGGGCCTACCATGGAGCAGAGAACGCAGAGACATCCAAAACACAGGAACAGGAAGAAACGTGGACCACCAGTACCATACGTTCCAAATGGTTAGTATCGTTGGAAGCATGCTATGAAAAATGCTCCTTGGTGAAGAAACCAAGCTTAATGTACCTATAGTGATTTCGCCAATCGCAGGGACTATTCTTTAGTGGTTGGGAATGATTTATTTTGTACACAGAAATCGCAAAACCTTAGAATAGAAGATTTTGGAGAATTGGTGTAGTAAATAAAAGGATTGGAAATTGCTAAGCTATAATTTCTGTTTTGGAGTTCTGTGTTCAATCATTTCTGGTCATCGACCTAGGATAAAGCGCCTTTGCTCGCTCTTGAAAAGAAAAAAAAACAAAGAGAAAATTAGTACAAAACAAACCTTTCGAGATCTGTTTAGAACTCGAAAGGTTTTCTAAGCTATCAATATAGCAATCTTCCGTTAAGAAAATAAAGTGAGCTTTCATATAGAAGATAAATATTGATCAATGGGTGACCATTTATGTTCTATAATCAAAATAATAACTTTTCATTTAGAAAAAATTTTTTGTATCTAATTGTACATTTCCTTCAGTCACCAGATTTAGCTCAGTCTTTTATCAGTTCCACGTTGATGTACACTTTTAGCTAATATGCAATAGAACAAAATTGAAATAAAACTGGAGTTAATTTAAAACAAAACTAATCTTTTAAGTTTCTATGGATACATTAAATAAAACTAAATATTTAACTAATATAAAAATATTTAAATCATTCTGATTTTAACAATTATGAAAAGATACTTATCATTCAGCCATTAGTTGGCTTCAGCAATTTTCAGCGGCCCACCAGCAGAAACAACGAATTGTTTTTGTCATAGCACGCCTTGAACTGATTAGTTAGGGACTTCCTGGAAAACTAACCTCACCACAGTTTCCAAACATAACCACTGCCCCAAGCTTTTTAACCGGATCATCACGACTAGCTTTCTTCACTTAATAATAGCATTTAATTTATTGGACGTACAAAACACAATCACTAAAAGTGCAAATCCTAAAATTAATAGGAAACCAATTCTAGGCTCAACTGTCTTTAAGATCCACTCTTTAATTTTCTTGCCCAGCAACACAAACAGGCTTCAACACATTCGCTCCAAGCAAATTTAAGGCAGCATAAAAAAATAAAACCACAAGCTTTCAGGAGCAACTTTCGATTTTTAATCATTGCATACACATCCGTTTGCGCGTTAAAACATTTTCAAATTGATTTTCACAAAATTCCTATTTAAATAAAGAAATAATTGATAATTTTCACTGGAACGAAAAACAAACACGTGCGATGCCATCGGGTCACCGCCTACTTCCCGACTTCCCAGATTTATGAGCTTTCTTCAAAAATACGGTGGTTCTGTGCAAGGTGGGTATAAATTCAGGAGGTGTTCCCGAATAACGAATTCCCGATTCAGCCATTTTGGCTATGTAGGCTATGCAACTATACGGAACTCATGAAGTTTGTTTACCAACAAACCACAGAAAAGCTGAGCAAAAAATAAACAAACTCATTGAGAGCCCCGCTCACTTCTCGCCTACTTACTGTGAAAGTCGGAGAACCTAGTGTATCTAAGAACCTTGGTTTTGTATAAATATCGAATTTGCCGCTGATATATCTAAATTTTCATAATTATTTTTGGAAACTATTTTCTAACATATTGTTGGCTTAAAATTGAGACCCTCAGAGCCAAAGGGGTGAGTGACAAAATGATTGATTTTGAGTTATTGATGCCAAACGATTTTTCATATTTTCAACTAAATTTGGTGATTTTTTCGTGTTAGCTCGAAATAAGCTTATATGCACTTATACACCTTTGGCTCCAAAGGGGTATGTTGCAAAAAGCAGGCAAAAAATGTTGCAAGAGAACACAAATCTAATAGTCCTAATGATTCATTTGACACGCAAATTTAGAGTTCGTTAACAGCAAAATATTGAATGGGTAAATCATCTTTTCGCGTAACTATTTTCTTATTCGTGTTTTGGAATGATTCTAAGCTCTTTATTCAAAATTTTCTTACTGAAATCAATTGATTTATCACGAACTTAATCCAAATAAAAAATATTCAGCCCTCGACTTTTCCCATTTTTATTATTAGGAAACAGGCCCGTGCGAAGGACCCGTCCATAAGGGGTGGGGGGTGGGAGGGGGCGGGGTAGGGTCTTTCAAAATTCAAATTTAGCCAAAAAAATAACAATACCAAAAATACACAGCAAATAAAGAATTGGATTTCTTAACCATTTTCGTACTTTGAATTATCACACAAGCTCAAAAAAATAATTAATTTACCTGATAAAATAAACCAAAATTTTCAAAACAATTCAGAATGAATGTAACAATGAATACTGTTTCCAGTAAGTTATTGATTCTGTACTAGAAATTTGCTTGAAGTCTAGTTTTCAAATTTGAATTCAAAGCATCTAACTCAAAATATTTTTAATAACTAAAAATAAAATAGAATACATAAAATATTACATTAAATTTTGAAAACAATCTCTTTAAATGTCTAAATGAAAGCACATAGATAATAAAAATTAAGTTACTATTGTGCATTTAAATTAAACTTTTAGGTTGCTACTTCGAATTATTTTTCGAACTTTCTAAAGAATGATTTAAAATCATGATCGATTAAAATACAAGGTTATATGTAATGAAAATTAATTAAACGTTTATAGGTTTTCGAAGGTTTTAATGTTTAAAATTTCAAGCTTTGAATATTTGTCGCTTTCCATTGTGGTTATGGGTAGGACAGAAAGTGGGAACTATGTTTTTCTTATTTTAAATTATGTTTTAAAGGCTTCCAAGAAGATTATGTTTACAGAACACAAAAATTCAGAAATAAAAAAAAAAACAAACTTATAAAAATATTTCATAAAATTTAAAAGTTTGACTTTAAAATTCGGTTAATTTATTTGAAAATTAAAACAAAATATTAAGATGAAAAAGATAAGTTTTTTTACATTTTAGAAGGCTTTGTTTTCAATAAACACGTCTAATCATTTTTAAAACTTATTAATAGAGCTTAATTGTTAACTCAAGGGAACTGCATTTTGGTGCCTAAGATTAAATTATTGATTTGCTAGATTTGAGCGTCCTGAACTCAAATATTTTGTGAAATTTTGTCTATCACCTGCGTTTGAAATTTATAAGCTCGAAAATGTATCAGTTAAATCTACGTTATAGATAGAATCTGATTCTGAGTTTGATTATTATACCTTTTTAATTCAATTAAGGAACCGTATTTTAAAGATGATATCTAATGATTTTAAAAAGTTAAATTCTACAGTTTTTTTTAATTTAAAAGGGATATCATTACAAGTATTTCTGACATTACTGAATGATGGTAAGAAAAATTGAATTCATTTAACAAAATTTGTTCAAATGTTCAAAACGATTCAATTTGTGCTTAAATAATAAAAAAAATCCATTTGGTTCAAAACGTAAACAAATAGAAAACCTCTATAACTTTTTGGCAGAACTCAAAATTCCATGAATTCTTCGGGAAAATTGAAGTTTGATTTAAAACTTCAATTTTTAAATGTTTTGTTTTTGATTTAAAGTTTTGTAAAAAAAACGAAGAAATTTCTTAAATGATTTAAAAAATTGTTTAAAAATTTAATACATAGATCCAGAGCACTCAAATAAGTGAAAATCAGCTTTAAAATTCTTGACACCTCAAAGAATGTAAATTTTGAGACCTTGTGTAATTTTTAAAAAAGATTTTGAATGTGATGTTGAGCAGTTAGAAGCATAAGAAACACATTTTTTGTAAATAAAAATTTTTAGTAATAAAGTAAAGGATACTACAAATGTTTTAGAGTTTGATTTGCAAATTCTGATGACCATCTTAAGTTATGATACATGGCTTATTGATGTAAAAAATTAGTATTCGATAAATACATTTTGAAGTTAAAATGGTTGGTTTCAAATTATGAATCTGTTTGGTTACACTTCTTAAATAAAAAATCATTCCAAAGACGAGGTAAGGTTTTTTTTTATGTCAAGATTTGAGTTTTAAAACAAAAGGTTTATTGAATTGCAAATCGAAATTTACAATTAAAAATTAGTTTCAATTGGTGAATAGCATATACGTAATATTATAAAATAAAATATCTCAAGCATAGAGTGATTTAAGACTTAATTCCTCCGGAGGCGAGAAATTTTAAGCACTTATTTAACACCATTTAAAATCAAGTAAGTTTCCATTACTACGTTGAAATTTTTACTTGGAAAAAATCTCCATGGGGGGACCCTCCCCCCGTTCGCACGGCCTTGTTTGGAAAACATTTGAGAAAAAAAATTATTACATATTATCATATACATCATACCTAAGTTTCAGAAATTTTTCTGAGCGTTTTCGGGCCGAGCAAATCCGGACATTTTTACTCAAAAACCTGGCAAAATCCGGTCATTGGATTTTACAATTTTAATTCAATGTCTGAGTAATGTCCGAGAAATATGACCAAAAATTATGTTTTTCTTATGATAATTCAAGAGGAAAAGTGAAAAATTTAATACATTAAAATTATCAGCGGTGTTCGATTCAAATTTTTCATTTCCATAAAAATGCTTTCGACGAAACAAGCTCAAAAAATATAACAATATGTAAAAAATGTGGCTTTTGTTTAAATTTTGCTTAGATTTTTGGTATATGAGGACATTTTTACTCGTAACCAGGCCGGATCGGATATTTTTCATTTTATTTATTTGAAAAACCTTTTAAGCTATGATAGAACCGGGTAACTAAGCATTCCAAGTCATAACTTTTACTTCAAAAAAAAAGGCAATATTTAAATAACTTTAAATAATAAGTTAGATGTGGTTACCCTACTTTACAGTTAATACTGATTTTTTTCTGCAAATAACAAAAAACGATTTATGACAAAACTTTGAGGGCTGCCATCGTTTCTTGGCCTGCCAGAAGACCCACACGCTGGTTTTTTTAAAACTATTTTTGGCTGAAAATTATCTTTTTATGGTTTTTCCTGCAAAATAGCCTACATGATTATTTTTTTAAAATATTCTATGGTACAATTTTATCCATATTCTTAGATTTTGGTGATTTACCGAAAATAAGATGAACATTTAAGCTCAAAAGGAAAAACCGAAAATAAACATTGTTCATTTTCGCAATCGTACCAAGAGATGCCAGTGATGATTCTGGCAGCCAAATTTTTTTTTTATTTATTTATTTATTTGCTGTAAAATTCTTATTAGTTCGGAATTCGTGAAGACTGAACTGGCGCAACCAATAAAGCACACGGTAAGTTAATATTTATTATCATTCGTCTTATGTAATAACAGTAAATTGCAGGAACCGTGTAATCTTACCAAAATTTTTTTGTCGCCATGGAGATGTGGATTGATGCAAAACGCCGAAACTCCACAAGAAAATTCAGTTTCGTTATTCAGATTTAGCAAAAAATATTAACTATATCCAAAATTCACAATAAAAAAGAAAATTTATTTCTTGATCCATTTTATTACTCATGACCATAACAAAACTCAAAAATTTATTAATTTTACTTAAATCATTAAAAATAAACCAGAATAAAATGTTCGTGTTATGTCCGGCAAGTTATTAATAAATTATTCAAAACGATGATCCTATCTTCGAACTAAAAATTGTGAGTCAATTTTTTTGAATCATCAGAAAACGAATGCGAATTTGAGAAAAAAAAATTAATGCTTTGAAAATAAAAATCAATGAACAGAAATAAAATACATTAAATATAACATCAGTTTAGAAAAAAAAATTAAATCCGAGTTCTAAAGTAAATTTCAGATCAGTTCAGAAATAAACGATGATCAATTTATTTTTTATTTGCAAAATGATAAAAAAAGTTGATATTAATCATATTTATTAACATTTTAGGCCTAATTTCATTATCTGACAATTTACGGCTGAAGACTTTAGATCATTCCCAAAATTGAAAGTTTGTTTTATTTTTACGAGCTTAAACACATGTCTTTTTTTTTAATTTCTAACATTTTTATATTTCGAGTTATATTCGGTTTTTTTTTTTGTAAATAAAATTAAACCATATTTCAATGCTACATAACTCTGTAATTTTTCAATGGAAGTCATAATAGCAGCAAAATATGCTATGGTATTTTTTGCAGAATATTTGGTGAGGAAGTCGGTACTTTTAGACACCGTTTAAAGCTTATTTACAGTTTTGCATGTTAAAGGTCATTCGAATTACTTATTATTTCCAGATTATTCTCTTTCACTCCATTTTGTAAAATTCTGAATCATCGGTTATGCTTTTTAATGCAGACATATAAATAACTAAATATGAAACGCATTTGTATTTGCTAAAATATATGATTTACTTTTTATCTAGAAATAAATTAACAGGTACTTCGCAATATGCAGTTATATAAGTTCAACGAATATAAGATGTTACAGTTGATTTTTAAAACCAAGAAGTTTTAAAAAGGACCCAATGATTTTGTGAGCTAAGTGGACTAAAGGTTTACCAGAGAAGTCTTTTTTTACAAAATAATTTTAATTTTTTTCAAATTAATGTGTTGCAACGCACTCAGGGTTAAGCTAGTATAGAATAAAACAATACTTGAATAAATTCTTATATTAAGCTTGAGATACAGCTTAGTTGGTAAGCCAGTTGCCTCATGGGCCGATGTTTTTGAGTTTGAGCCCAAGTGAACACGGTTGTATAGGATAAGCTCTTCAGTAACTGTCCGCCAACTGCGACGTTGATATGAAAGTCGAAAATGCCATAAAGATCGTAAAACGACTAAAATCAAAACAAAGGAAATAAAATAAGAATTTCAAATTCATGTGAAGCTTTTTTTACAACAATCAAGAGCTATTCTTTGAATTGTGTAAAAATATCCATAAAAATATTGAGCAGAATATATTTATCACTCTCTAAAATAAACTTGTAATTCAATTGACTGAATTTGGATTGAAAAAAAACCTTAAATGGCAAAAACTCGTTTTCCAACGCTTCCTGTATCAAAACAATTTGAAACATAAAAATTGAATCATTAAAAAACACTCGAATACATATCTAAATTTCTAGACTTTCGACTCTTCGAACTGTTAACTTGCTAATTTAAGATTTCAACTTCGAACTTTCAACTTCAAATTTTTAATATTGAACTTTCAAATTTGGACTTTGAACTTTGAACTTTGAAGATTGAACTTTGAACTTTGAACTTAGAACTTTGAACTTTGAACTTTGAACTTTGAACATTGAACTTTGAACTTTGAACTTTGAAGATTGAACTTTGAACTTTGAAATTAGAACTTTGAACTTTGAACTTTGAACTTTGAACATTGATCTTTGAACATTGAACATTGAACATTGAACATTGAACTTTGAACTTTGATCTTTGAACATTGAACTTTGAACTTTGAACTTTGAACATTGAACTTTGAACTTTGAACTTTGAACTTTGAACTTTGAACTTTGAACTTTGAACTTTGAACTTTGAACATTGAACTATGAGCTTTGAACTTTGAACTTTGAACATTGAACTTTAAACTTTAAGCTTTAAACTTTGAACTTTGAACTTTGAACTTTGAACTTTGAACTTTGTACTTTGAACTTTGAACTTTGAACTTTGAACTTTGAACTTTGAACTTTGAACTTTGAACTTTGAACTTTGAACTTTGAACTTTGAACTTTGAACTTTGAACTTTGAACTTTGAACTTTGAACTTTGAACTTTGAACTTTGAACTTTGAACTTTGAACTTTGAACTTTGAACTTTGAACTTTGAACTTTGAACTTTGAACTTTGAACTTTGAACTTTGAACTTTGAACTTTGAACTTTGAACTTTGAACTTTGAACTTTGAACTTTGAACTTTGAACTTTGAACTTTGAACTTTGAACTTTGAACTTTGAACTTTGAACTTTGAACTTTGAACTTTGAACTTTGAACTTTGAACTTTGAACTTTGAACTTTGAACTTTGAACTTTGAACTTTGAACTTTGAACTTTGAACTTTGAACTTTGAACTTTGAACTTTGAACTTTGAACTTTGAACTTTGAACTTTGAACTTTGAACTTTGAACTTTGAACTTTGAACTTTGAACTTTGAACTTTCAACTTTGAACTTTGAACTTTGAACTTTGAACTTTGAACTTTGAACTTTGAACTTGGAACTTTGAACTTTGAACTTTGAACTTTGAACTTTGAACTTTGAACTTTGAACTTTGAACTTTGAACTTTGAACTTTGAACTTTGAACTTGGAACTTGGAACTTTGAACTTTGAACTTTGAACTTTGAACTTTGAACTTTGAACTTTGAACTTTGAACTTTGAACTTTGAACTTTGAACTTTGAACTTTGAACTTTGAACTTTGAACTTTGAACTTTGAACTTTGAACTTTGAACTTTGAACTTTGAACTTTGAACTTTGAACTTTGAACTTTGAACTTTGAACTTTGAACTTTGAACTTTGAACTTTGAACTTTGAACTTTGGACTTTAAACTTTGAACTTTGAACTTTGAACTTTGAACTTTGAACTTTGAACTTTGAACTTTGAACTTTGAACTTTGAACTTTGAACTTTGAGCTTTGAACTTTGAACATTGTACTTTGAACTTTGAACTTTGAACTTAGAACTTTGAACTTTGGACTTTGAACTTTGAACTTTGAACTTTGAACTTCGAACTTCGAACTTCGAACTTTGAACTTTGAACTTTAAACTTTGAACTTCGAACTTCGAACTTCGAACTTCGAACTTTGAACTTTGAACTTTGAACTTTCAACTTTCAACTTTCAACTTTCAACTTTCAATTTTCAACTTTCAACTTTCAACTTTTAACTTTCAAACTTTCAACTTTTAACTTTCAACCTTCAACTTTGAACTTTGGTCTTTGAACTTTGAACTTTGAACTTTGAACTTTCAACTTTGAACTTTGAACTTTGAACTTTGAACTTTGAACTTTGAACTTTGAACTTTGAACTTTGAACTTTGAACTTTGAACTTTGAACTTTGAACTTTCAACTTTCAACTTTCAACTTTGAACTTTGAACTTTGAACTTTGAACTTTGAGTTTTGAACTTTCAACTTTGAGCTTTGAACTTTTGGATTTTTTTAAAAATTCAAAACATTTATAGACAGCGCTGAATTCTTCTCTAAAATTATTTGACACAACTCATTACTCTTTCTAGCATGCATGATTCGTTTTGTGGAATTATCAACAGCACGAGGCAAGAATCCCATAATACTCTCCAACAATTTATTATGACACCATGTTCATTCTAAAGCTCCCGATGTCACTCGAAACTGGCGCGCGCGTGTTTGTAATTAACAGAAGTGGAAATGCTTGTTGCGGGAGGCAAAGTGCCATGTCGTTTTTTTTCTATGGTGCTGCATCTTTGTTCTCGCGCAAAAACTTCATTGGGGCTACAAAGAGTCGGTAAATCACATCCACCCGCGTAGACCGAGCACGTTTAAAGAACCTAAACCATACACCACTTTGTCAATTATTAATCCATCATGGCGGAATTCATAAGGCTCACTCGAATTTACTTGGCTCAACTTGCTGGATGGAACTTAACTTTTCTCAGTATTTGTTTCCTCCCACAAATGTACCTGATGACACCGTACCGTCTGCTGTGAGTTGTCTCAACTGGCTGATATACATAATTTTGTATGGAAGCAGGAGCAAAAAAGCAAACAGGTCACAAGATCTTTAACGATATCAAGCATCCTCTCGATTTCCAGCATCTTGCGGAATTGTGTTGGAGGGAGAAAAAAATATAACACAAATTTAGGGAGGAAGCAATTTACCCAAGCGATACCTTTTACATACAAAGAAAAAAGAAGCACCAAATGGGGGAAGGACTTCCTATGATGGCGTTTTCGTTCCCTAATGTGTCTTTCAGAAGCGAAACCATGAATTAATCGCATGAATATGCGAAAAATTTTGCGATTTGACGTACATACATACATAAGACAAGGCATGCGTTCCGGTAGACTGAACGTGGGTGGGTGGCTAATGAACTTCGCAAGTTATTCACACTTGCGAGATTTTGTCTGTCAGCTTTTAGAATCACCCGTCAAAATGTTGAAATCCGGTGCCTAAATTGGGTGGAAGAATTATTGTTCGACAAAGAAACTTTTTTACCCTTACCGAGACACAAAAAAAACTTCTCGATTTCGAAAGTTTATTTATAGAATCCATGCTTTGAATGAACCTCGACATATGCCATTTTTTTTTAAATGTCATAACTTTTTAGTTAATTTTTTGTAACAAAAATTGACAGAACATCGGAACAGTACACTAAATATCAAAGAACAAAACAACAAATAAATCCTCTCAATTTCCCTTCTATCTCAGCTGTACGCAGTCATAAATCGACATTTGAGCTGCCCATTTCATCCGAAACGTCGATCTCGGAACGCCATCTTGCCCGGCGTAATCTCCGACAAACACCGAAAAATATATGAAGGACCACATCAACAACATACCCATATACTAGCTATACCCACCACTAGCTCGCAATCTCGAGGAGGGCCATTTCGGGTAAACCGCACACATTTGCCGGAAGCTGCCACCATGAGGATCGTTTTACAACCAACTTCCCGCTGTTTTGGCCAGGCAATTAATCATGGGAAAACGGGCGACCCGTAAGGTCATAGAAAACGAATTTCTGCCCAGAAAACGTCCCAGGGCGGCTTAGTGTGCCCCAGAAATCGCCAAGCGGATCCAATATGAATCTTCCGGAGTGATTCATTTCCCTGTTCTAGTCTTTTTTCTTCTTCTGCTATATCCCCCACGACAACGATGATGCAGCAGCATTACAACCAAAACGTCTTGGGCAACTGAAGTGAAAGAGACCATTTCCGCCTACGGTCCAATGGATTCGGGAAACATATGGCCCCGGGTGTGATGAAGAGTTTATCTAAACTGGCTGCTAGCTGGCTGCTGCGAATCATTTCCCGTTCAATGGCTTTCGCAGATCGGCATCGAAAAACGTGAGCTGCCCAAGTGGAAGGAAGAACCAGGACAGGACCATCGACTGTATGGTTTCACCTAAGAAAATTGTCACTGCGTGTTTGACAAGCGCCGAACCATTATTGGTAACATCTTACTAGCTGAGATATAGGAAAACCTGTCTAGAGTTTCCAATTTTAAATGTTTTTGCTCACACCAAAGAATTATGGAAATGAATCAAGGAGTATTTACATTCGGCACAAAATGTTTGAATGCATACACAAACTCATACACATACGAAATTCTTCGCATACGTTTCTCAATTATTATTTTTATAAGGAAACTTTTTCTTGAATAACATGGTTTTTATGCGCACTCGTCTCCAAAAGCCATGGCTTTGATTTTAGTAAAATTTCGATTGTATACAAAACCTATCGCTACAAATTTAACTTAAAAGCCCTCCTCTGGCTAATTTTATACCCAGCTTTTACATCTAAAGCACGATTTTACATACCTAAATATAACAAAGCTTTACAATTTCTCGATAACAGCTGATAGTTTCTAGCTTTATTTATATAAAAAAATAAAGAATGCTTAGAAAAGCATCTCGATGCACAATAGTTTTCGCGGTATTAAGCGCTTTTTGCAATTTCCTGTTTATTACTTTTAGAATTTTTTTTCGAACGAACAGTATCTAACCGGTAACCAACAGCAGAAGAATAAAAGTTTTATATAAGAACGCTTGTAAAATAAAGTTCTGTTTTCCCTAAATTTGCAGATTTAATAAACTGTTGTTATTAGTAAAATATCGCGTCGTGTGTTGGTGTTTTAACCCGAAAGATTTGCCCGTGACACGATCCCCTGACATTACATGTGCTCAAATCCACCTTGTGCAAATTTTACATCTATCCTCAATAAAATAAAAACGCAATTCAGAAAGCGATTTGAACATTCTTTTTTCATCATATCGTTTTAATCGAACTTATTTGTTTTCACGACAGTAATTAAAATGACTTTCATCAAACTTTTATTATAAATTATATCCCAGAGGTCAAGAAAAATCATAATTTTATAGAGTCCAAAAATAGAAGTAGGACCCAAACCTGGCTGGAGGAGAACATCAAGTTTTGGCCGAAGGATCTTTGGCATCCGAGCAGTTCGGATTTGAACCTCCTCGACTACTTGATATGGGCGTATGTTCAAGCGATGGACTGTGGATCCTCTCACCCAAGTGCCGAATCTCTGAAGAGTTTCATCTCTGAGGTATGGGCTTTAATGTCAGAGGCTTATATTGCGAACAGTATTGCCAATGTGCCTGATTTTACAGGATTTGCCTGATTTTTTAAGGCCTATCCTGGTATTTAAACTTATAGGCCTTCGTTTATTTCTGATTTTTGGATATAAGCCTGAATTTGCCTGATTTAGTTATTTTCATGGAAAACTATATGTCCCAATAAATAGAATGATGTACATTGTTAACTCTTATACGTCATAGATTGTTAGTATGACACAATTGCAAATTTGGAGGCTTGTAAAAAAATTCTTTTGGAATCTCCCATGAATAACTCACATGAAATTCATCATAATGCTTCAAAACTGATATTAAGAGCTGTATATTGGACATATGAATGTTTTTTTTTTCAAGATTATGGTCAGTAAAAAATAGAAAATAGTTGCTTTTCATTAGATAAACCGCCTGAATTGTTTCAATAACTGCGAGAAAAAAATTGAACAGAGGATTGGAAAGTTGAAGTAATATTACTTATTTTTGTATCATTAGCATCTTGAAATACGAAGCAAAGTTGTTTTAAGACTTTTAAAAAGTAGGTGTTTTTTTTTATCTTTTTTTTCAATCTGCATTTTCACTTATTATGCTGTCGTCTAAATGTACATTGCACATACTAAAAAGTAAACGCAGTATTTTTGCAATAAAAATTATATTCACAAGAAAGATTATTTCATGTCATATTCTAGTGAAGTATTTTATTTGCGCTGCGATTTTTCACAAATATAAATATAATAGGTGGACTCAACTGTATTTATCGAATAAACAAGTTCCTTATGCACTAATGTGAGACTTTAAACTTAGTTTGTGATTTAAATGTTTTATTTAAAATGCGAATTTCAAATCCGATCGAGCTTTTAAAATGTATTCCTGTTCGAAAAGCTGAATGTTCTGGAAAATCTATTACAAAAAAAATCTCTTGTAATGGTGTTTGTAGTACTACTCCTCCGAAATGACCCAAACGATTCAAATGAAATTATTTTTAAGAATATACTTTAGGCATGCGAATCGGTTTATATCGATTAAAAACAACACAAAGGCTCATCTCGTAATAAATAAATTTGTATGGGAGAGTGGGGAATCATGGGCCACTTTTTTTCGTTGTTCCATAACTTCTTTATTATATAAGATAAAGTGAAAATATAAAGTGGTTTGGTTTTCTACATTTTCAAGGTATCAAAAGATATTTTTTTTTAAATTTTTAATAAGTAATTTTCCCCAAATTTTGACTGTTTGAAAAAAAGAAATAGTTTTTGGATTTAGAAAAATGGTGGGGAATCGTGGGCCACCAAATCCAAATTGACCAAATAACATGCAAAGTTTATGAGTTGACCCAAAACTGTGATTTCATAATTCATTTCGTTGTTTTAAAGCAATTTCAGATGATGAAATAAAAAAGAGAGCTGTGTATGATCGCAAAGATTCCAAAACCTGGCTCGCGAACGTTTTGGCAAAATTTCTTATATTGGATGGACAAAATATTTTTCATAACTCTTCATTTGGCATAAGAAAACTTTACAGATAGGAAAAACGTATTTTAAATTCTGAATGTGTATAAAAACTTAAAAATTTAGGTGGTTCAAGCTGTGTGGCCCACGATTCCCCACAAGCTATGATTTGCAAATTGGTTGCGTTTGTGTGACTTATTGATGTTTCATCAAAAATTCCTTTTCCACGTGAAAGGTCATGACAAAACTAAGATCATAAGCGTTTGAGCATATTTTTGTTTGGCACTTTAGGTTCCCCATCGATGAAATTAGCGGGTGTTTTATTAATTATGTAAGTAAATTTTTCTTAGTTTTTTTAGCTTGATTAATTTTAAGAAGCATATGATGCGTATTCCAGTCAACAACATATAGAAATATATGCTCACGCAAAGCGACGACGATGACAGTTGGTTTGAGATTTTTATCTCAACACACATCTGAGATATTAAAAGTGGCCCACGTTTCCCCATGGCCCACGATACCCCACTCTCCCCTAATAATTCGAATCAAATAAAAGCCATGGCTTCCTTTTTTTTTTCGAGATTTTCTTTCCTTTGGGCGGTTTGTTTTTCGTCTCCAACGAGGCGTCGCGAGTAAACGTCGCGAGAGGATAGTAACAATGGCATAGCATACTGATTAGTGGGAACATTTGGGAGCGTAATTCTCAACCAAGCATGATGCACGTGGTGGCGCTACGAAGTCTAGATATGATTGTTTTCTTTTTGATTCTCAGCTCATTTGTACAGCACATATCAATGAATGAGGCCTAGATGTAACCCAGATTGATATTTTGCAGATCGAATCAAAACCATTTAAACGGGTTTAAATAGTTTAAGTATTTTGATTTCGTATTAATAATAGCAGAAATTGTTGTTTTTAAAAAAATATGGATTTAGTATGGGAGAGTGGGGGATCATGGGCCACTTTTTTTCGTTGTTTCATAACTTCTTTATTATAAAAGATAAAATGAAAATAAAAAATGGTATGGTTTTCTACATTTTCAAGGTATCATAAGGTTTTTTTTAAATTTTTAATAAGTTATTTTCCCTAAGTTCTGACTGTTTGAAAAAAAGCAATATTTTTTGGATTTTGAAAAATGGTGGGGAATCGTGGACCACCAAATCCAAATTGACCAAATAACATGCAAAGTTTATGAGTTGACCCAAAACTGTGATTTCCTAAATCTTTTCGATATTTTAAAGTAATTTCAGATGATGAAATAAAAAAGAGAGCTGTGTATGATCGAAAAGATTCCAAAACCTGGCTCGCGAACGTTTTGGCAAAATTTCTTATATAGGATGAACAAAATATTTTTCATAACTCTTCATTTGGCATAAGAAAACTTTACAGATAGGAAAACGTATTTTAAGTTCTGAATGTGTTTAAAAACATAAAAATATAGGTGATTCAAGAAGTGTGGCCCACGATTCCCCACAAGCTATGATTTGCAAATTGGTTGCGTTTGTGTGACTTATTGATGTTTCATCAAAAATTCCTTTTTCACGTGAAAGATCATGACAAAACAAAGGTTATAAGCGTATGAGCATATTTTTGTTATGCACTTTAGGTTCCCCATCGATGAAGTCAGCGGGTGTTTTTTTTTAATTATGTCAGTTAATTTTTCTAACTTTTTTTAGCTAGATAAATAAAAGAAGCATA
Organism: Uranotaenia lowii; assembly: GCF_029784155.1. Taxonomy (NCBI): domain Eukaryota; kingdom Metazoa; phylum Arthropoda; class Insecta; order Diptera; family Culicidae; genus Uranotaenia; species Uranotaenia lowii. The sequence continues at coordinate 234,139,526 of NC_073693.1, read as the reverse complement.
TGATGAGTATTTCAGTCAACAAGATATAGGAATATAAGCTCACGCAAAGCTACGACGATGACACTTAGTTTGAGATTTTTATCTCAACACACATCAGAGAAATTAAAAGTGGGCCACGTTTCCCCATGGCCCACGATACCCCACTCTCCCCTACTGATGGATATGAAATAATGGTATGACTCTTAACGGACGTTTGAAAAAAAGGGAAGTGGGAAGATGTACATACAATTTCATAATTCAACACGCCTAAGGTTAGTTTTGATTCGTTTCATTAATACAATCCGATGAAAATGACACATGAACTGTCATTTTAAATAGATTATATAGGTTATGTATATAACGGCCAAATGCACAGAATGTTTTGATTTTTTTCTTGCAATAAAGAAAATTATCAAAAAAAAATTAACACCTTTCCATAATAAGAAGTGAGGATATGCATTTCCTTTAAGAATTTTCAGCTAAGAAGGTAAACTAGAGCAAGTGCAAACGTTCATCATTCACAAAAAAAAGTATAAATTATTTCTTCATTTTTAAATTGTTGGGCCCAAAAAACAATCTGACTAAATAATTTCAACTTCTAAAATTTATTTACTGAAAAACACTGTACGGTTTGTTTACACACAATTCTATTACGAAACATGAAAAGTGTGTTTTTGTTTTTATATTTTAACTAAATACATAGAAAAGACTTTTGATCCGCATTTTTGTTTAATTTTTTTGTTTTGTGATTGATATTCCAGTGGCAGCTGATTTTTTAAAATAAATTTTCAAAATGACCTGAAAGTGTTTTAAATAATATTAACTTCTGTCGTTTCACATGATCGAACAAGATCAAACGCGCTTTTGAGCCATGAAACATCTACCTTTTAAGAATTTCCTCTCCAAAATGTTTCAGTTTTAAGGGCGAAAGGTCAGAAAGGGGTATGTCCTTTGTTGTACCTGAAGTGACTATTCAAAATTTATGTCTTTGTGAGGTCTTTTGCTTAAAACAGAATTCTGTAAAAGTGGAGTATTGTGTTTTCACTTGCCTCAATAAGCGGGACAAATGTTAACTTAGAAAGGGACCGTTCACAAAGTACGTAAGCATGATTTTGAAAATTTTAAACCGTCGCTCCCCCCTGGTAAGAAAAAGTAAGATTTTTCGAGCCCCCCCTAGTAAGATCTTACGTTTTTTATTCTTCGAGAAATTGACACGTTTTTTTTAAATTGCTAGAAAATATTATACATGTGACATCCATGCTTCTTAGCAAAGCACTTTTTAAGTAAAACTTAAAAACTCTATTTGAAAAACACAATTTAAACAAAAAAACAGATGAAATGTCATAAACGATTAAAGAAAACATTATTCAACACTTAGCATGTTCGGGGTAATAATAATCTTCAATAAATTTCCACAACCAAATAAACAATTTAATATCTAAATTCCGATTAAAAAAAGTGAAATATCAGGTTAGCACAATATTATATTGATTTTTACAGATTTTTCTGGATGAAGTCTTTTTCGATGGATTCAAATCGTGGTGTCACAACGGGCCATTTTCCTTTTTGTTTCTATAAATTTCTCAATTAAAAAGAATGGTAAAATGGAAAGCAAAAAGCTACAATATTTTTAAGTAATGTTATTTAGTGTTTATGGTGGCATGTTAGTTTGAATTGATTCTCTATGAATTTTATAAACCAGATTTTTTTTTTAATTCAAAGACATTTAAACATAAACAATTAACATAAAAAATAATCAACAAATAGGTAGTGAAATAAAATCTGAATTATATGGTTTCGTATGGCTGTGACGAAATATCAATTTAACATTTCTTACGTAAGATTTTTGGAAACCCCCCCTACCCCCCTAGTAAGAGATCGTAAGCAAAAGTTAAATCCCCTGTACTTACGTAATTAGTGAACGGCCCCAAACATCTTTTTGGCAACATTTTTGAATTTTAACTTTCAACAACAGTTTGTTGAGAGCTGATTTAGTTATGCAATAAACGAAAATAGATTTGCTTTTGAGAATAACATATTGTTCTTTAATTTATTAATGTTCAATTATGGTAAAATCTGTGTGCACTTGCCCCGGTATATCTGAATTGAAATTTAAATTTGAATTGAAGATTGAAATTAAAAAATAGAAGCAAGAGGAACTTTGATAACTGTTCCCCTCCTCGGCATAAAAATCATCATTTCGAGGTTTTAGGTTATGTTTACAAGAAAATTTTTTGAAAATATTCATACTCCGTCGAAGCATGAAATTTTTTTGATCCACTCAATTTTTGAAAATCTGTTTTTAATCGATTGTCAACCTTATCTGTCAGTAAGTTGAAATCATGAAATATCTTAAAAGGACACAAAGCAGAAAAAAAATTTCTGTGATTCAGCCGAGTATCAAATTTTAAACATATTTTTTCTCCATTGAAAACCATTCTTTTCCTTGATCCATTGAAATAAAGTTTATTCATATGAAATTGCACTTTTTGCTAAAACAAATCAAAATATAGTAATTTGCAGTATAAAAAGCCGCCAGATTTCATACCATGACAAGGGCTGATTGGCATCACTTTAAGTTGAAATGTGTCATGTCTACAAGTTTAGTAAATGGCGAAAAAAAATATCAACATGATTTCAACAGAGGAAGGTATTTGGGTACGAGATATGTTTCTATTTACAAACCTTTCTGCATTGCAGTGAGAAGAAGGGAGCGACAAAGGAAGTTCCATAAAAATAGCGTTGATAGCTTGAAATTTTTTTAACCAATCTGGGCTTTCATACAAGTTTGTTGGTATAAATCGAGAACTTAACAAGCAAAAGGAAGAGAGGTTGTTTGGGTACGATTAATTTGAGACCCTCCCTTATTTTGGGTGGAGTCGGAAAGAAGGATTCAAGTCTCATTCATATTAAAATTTGGCATAATTCGAAAACTTATCAGACAAATGAAGTGAAATGTTACGTCATTCAGATACGAAAAACGATTTTATAATTGATCGTTAGCACTTCTTGCATTGCAAAAGGGAAAGTGCTGGAAGTTCATCTCATTAGAACATACATAATGAAATTATTAGAAACTCTATGTAGCTTATAAAAACTGAGTTAAAGTTTCAGATTTGGAAAACAAATTTAGAGATCAATTCTATGAAAATACTATTAAAATATCTTTGTACTGAGGTTAAAAACTTTAGTTGCTGCTCTCTTTTTAAAGCATTTGCTTCTAATTTATGTTGAAATTTGGTTTGAAACGCTGTCTAGGAAAAAAAACTGAATTTCATTTATTTTGACAAATAAAATTAAATTTTGGAAGGTGTAGCAAAGCACACCGGGTCAGCTAGCTTTATTATAAAACTAGCTGACCCGTTGTGCTTTGCTACACCTTCCGGAAATAAATGTAATTTGTAAAAATTTATTAAAATTTAGAGTTTAGAGAGCGTTTTTTTAAATCAAACCTCATCATACTTCAAAACCAACAACTTCGAAATGACAGCTGCAGCTGCAGTTCTGAATACCAATTCAAAGATGGTATATATTATTTACTGAAACTTGATATCTAAACTCGTTTTTCAAGATCTGAAATTTGTACTTTGTACCCAAAAAAAAAACCTTTTTAAATATGGTCCCTTCTTTGAAAAGCTCTTTATCTTAAATTTACATGGGAGCTCTCCCATCTTTTTCAATTTCGTCCCCCACTGCTTGAAGAAGGTAGGCAAATTTAACCGGCTCGATACCCAAACAGCACTTATCATGGTTATGAAAAATATAAAAAAATAAATTTATTTTTTTTTTAAATAAATTTACCACGGTAAACATATAAATATTTAAAAAAAATATCAGTTGCATCACTAAATAAGTTCTCAGCGTTTTGTTTTTCTCTTTGAAAGTCAAATATTCAAAAATGTAGGCAAAAACAAATTTCTTAGTTTACATTTGTCCCGTATATTGGGGCAAGTGTCAATGCAAAGCTTCTTTACAGATGCGTCAGTCTAATGGCTTTAAAATGGATTTAATACGAATTCCTGTGTTTTGTTCTATCAAGTTTCACTGATATATCTGCAGTATTCCTGCAATATAAATTTATGTTTGTTACTCCACTTTTAACGAATGCTGTTCAAAGGGAATGACCTTCATTTACAAAAACATTTAAGAATTTTCAATATCCGCTTCAGTTCAACATTCGGAATACCCCTTCTGGTCTTTCCAACATATTGAATCATTTTGAAGATGAATTTCTTAAAAGTTCGACGTTTGCCCTTGCCCCACCGTGTAAGTTGACAGAAAGGAATATTGTTTTTAACACTTTTAGGGTAAACTAAAAATTTCTCTTAAAAATTTAGCGTCCAGTTGAATATCAGTTCTAAAGTCTCGCTTTTCAAAAACGAAGCGGATCAAAAGTCTCTTTTATGCAGCCATGTAACACAAAAACACTTTTCATGTTAAGTATGAATTGGTATGTAAGCAAAAAGTACGATAATTTTTAAATTTTTTTAACAGAAAAAGTTGAACGTTTGAACATGTTCTAATGTTCCTTGAATGAAAAGTCGAATGCTACCTACATTAACACGATTTAAATATGGAAGTATTTTTGCAAATCTTTCAATTGGTTTTGATTCGATTGATAAAATACCAATCCGTGTCACATATAGGCGTCATTTATTACCACGTGCTGTGTACAAATCAAATAAGCAAGAAAAAAACCCATCTAGGTTGCATATCACCCCACGTGTTTGAGAAACAGGCGCCTTATTGTTAAATTTTTCAGCAATCAATGAACAGTGTGCTTTGGTTACTATCCTCTTGCGTCGACGTTTGCTCGCCCATGGAGACGAAAAACAAACCCCAGGTTGAGAAATACGCGCCAAAATATTCCTACTGATCAGTATGCTATGCCTGGGTTACTTTCCTTTTGCGACGTTGGCTCGCGACGCCTCGACCATAGAGACGAAAAACAAACCGTCCAAAGGAAAAAAAATCTCAAGAAAATGGATGTCATGACTTTAATTTGTTTCGAAAAACCACAAATTTTGTATGGAAGCCTCTCCTTCCTTAAGTCGGATGGAGTTTTGACTATTACAGAAACCATCCCCGGCCTCAAAAACCCTCAGATGCCAGTTTTGACGATGATCGGTTCAGTAGTTTCCGAGTCTATAGGGAACAGACAGACAGACAAACATTCATTTTTATATATATAGATCAAATGCTATTTTCATCCAAATGCTATTTTCAAATTCAGAAACTAATTACAAATGCAAATTCACATACACTGAACTTACAACACTAAGAATGCTCTGAGAAGCGGTAGTAAGTCTAAATGACGCCAATTATTGCAGAGTTGGGAATATCTCGATTCCTCAAACCTCGAGGTCGGATGTCAAGTGGAAGGACTTCCAAAAGCGCGGGAGAGTTAATTCTTGATGAAAGCAGACCATCGACGAAAGACGCACAAGTGGCGGTCCTGCGGGCTTGCACCGTGTAGATGTCGATCAGGCGGCAGCGGCTTCCGTAGCTGGAAAGTCGAAAAAGGTCTTGTCAGTTTAAGTATCGAAGGGCATACCTTAATACGTTGTTGGATGGCTTTGATGCGATTAGAACCGTTTTGATAATATGGGCACTAAACAGAGGCATATTCAAGGATCGATGAAATCAATCTACTGTTTAGACTCTTCAGGCACTAGATGTCCTCAAAGTCCTTCATCATGCGGAAAAGAAGACCCAGGCTTCTAGAGGCCTTATCAACGATATAGTTGGTATGAGACTTAAAATCCAGCCGCACGTCAAGAATCACATTGAATGATCTTTCACGTGTTGAAACATGAAAGATCTTTCACGTGTTAAGCTCGAGAGATTCAGAATGGGGGTAGGCTTAATAGCGGCTCGTTATCCAAACATACGGGAAAATTGTGCCTAAAATTTACTATGGTTTAAAGGAGGCGATTGGCATCACACCAGGAGGCAAAGAGGTTGAACTGGTTCTGCAGGAAGTTCACATCTTCGGGGCCATTGATAGAGTAGAACAGTTTCAAGTCGTCTGCATACGCTAATTTTGGCACATCGAAAAGTTGCAGCACGTCATTGAAGTAGATCAGGAGTACTATTGGCCCTGGGTAACTACGGAACCAGACGGAATCCTAAACGTCCGAGCTTTCCGATTGCAATATCATGGTTCACCTTTTCGAATGCGGCAGACAGATCGGTAGCAGATAAATGGCATCAGTTTGAGTTTTTTTTGCATAACTTTCATGCACAAACGAGGTAAAGGTCAGTAAGTTAGTTGTTGTGCGTTGAGGCATAATTCCATGCTGGTCGTTGGAGGAGTTATGCTTGCAGAATAGAAAAATGGGATTTAAAACCACCAATTCGAAAAGTTTGGCTCTAGCACGCAAAGCTGAAATTTCACGGTAATTATTGACATCTTTCCTATCTCCTTTTTTATGAATCGAGAATTTATTGGCAAAGATATCGCAGATTCCGGAGTAAGAGTTCGCCTTGATGCTTCATTCCGCTGATTTTTGACGTGATTCCAGAAGGATTTTTTTATAGGCGGAGTTGAGTTGACGATATCCTCCCTTCGTGAGGCCCGATACGTTGCGTCTCGGTGATGAGAACTCAGTACCAGTGGTGATGATCTTGGGGTGTGATGGAGAACATGTTGGAGTACTAGCAAGCGCAGCTTGGTGATAAATAACGAATGATGTACTGTTGGGCGGAAATTTATCACACAAAAATAATGTTCCAGATGACATTCAGCATCGTACTCTCATCGCGTTCGGTCAGTTTTTTGTTCTTTCTCTCCGGGCGCCGATAATTCGCTGTTCACAATAAATGCTGAATGAGTTTTTGGAAGTGCGTTATCGGTCGAAAGGGTGGTGTAGAAATTATATTATGGTGATTCCGGTCCGCAGCTAGACATTCTTTCATACGGCGCGTTTGTTCCGTAGTTTTGAAGTTTCGTTTACCGGGAAACATGGTTTTAAATTGTCGGGTGCTTATGTTGTGAAATTTAGCTACATACATTACGTGCGTGAGTGGATTAGAGTGATTTCATATGGGCAGGAGCATTCGAAATGTGAAATGTCAACAGGTAGAAGGATGGCATTAGGAAGAGCTCAATTAGTTGCGGAAAAAAAAAACTTTGGATGAGTGTTAATTGAAGCATTAGAAGATAAATTTGAAAGAATCATTGAATTTTTTACGGAATCCATTGTGATCGTGGAGTATGAATGGTTCAGTGAATGTGAATTGACGAAGTTGTTTCGTTAAGGCATGTCCGAAAGTGTCTTCCTCCTGGGTCGTAGCAGGCCGAGAGCTTCGTCATCTGTGAGAGCCAGACCAGCAACAAATTCGGTGAGAGGTTTCCGATTTTATGTCTTTTCCTTTCTTCATCTCATCTAGTTCTAGTACTGCAAATTTTATCATTTTCTCTCCACATGCGATTTTTCGCAGGCGATGGAAGTAGAATTCTGTTCTTTCCCATTAATTTGTATGGTGTTCGGTGGGTTTTAGCTGCGTCCCGGACGCGCTTGTGCAGGGCTGGCGCTTGCGCCCACACTCGACAGTGGAGTTAGTTTTAAATTGCACATCAGCTTTTTACTTCCATCGCGCATTGCTTATTTCATGAATGTCTATGAACTCAAATCTCGACTCTATTTAGATTTGTGCGTGGAGTGGAAGGCGCTTCCAAATTTTTAACGCATATTTTCATTAGGTTCTTTTTTTTTTTGTCAGTTGTTTTGTTCATAATCTGTTGTCCGAACGAGACATCAAAAGAGACGTCATAATTCAACAATATAAAGATTAAATATTTTGAAAATAAAATTATCACATTGACTTTTCAATACGTTTCTAGAAATCTTCAATAAGGACCTACAGCTGTTTTATCAAATGGCTTAATAACTTATTCTCATTTTTCCACAGCTCAAACTATCAATCCAATTTTTCGGTAGTTAATTAGTTTATAATATTATTATTTCAAACATTGTTTTTTTTACATTATTTTAGTTAAAACTTCATACACTGTAACGCAAGCTATTTTTAAAATTTGAACTTTTGAAATGTTTTCAGCTATGATGATTTTAACGCTTATCAGAAATCAGATTGTACATTTCATTGATTATAAAAATATCAATTAACATCATTGATAAATTAACTTTTAAGTTTTAAGGCTCTCTAGTCAGTCTTCAGATTCGGAAGTGAAGTTGTTCTTCCTTCATTTCATCCATCAAGTATGTTTTATATTATTTAACATCTTTTCTCATTAAGATTTCTTATATGGTATTTAGAGAATTATTTAAAACTTCAAGCATTGTTTTTTAATTTTACAAGTTGATTTTTTTTTGTTTTTTTTTTCAACAAAGCAAAGGAAGTTCCACGGCTGCATTTCTAAATATGCGGAGCAATAATAGCATCAACATTTCCAAGTGATAGTTATGTTTGTTATTTTTCATATACAGTTTATTTCTCATGCCAAATGTGTTAAGTTATTTTGTAGTGTTGATCAGCATTTTATCTTAACAACCAAAATAAAAATTATTAAATGCTCTAGTTTTCAGATAAAGAGTAGCAGTGGGTCCAAATCATAACGTCAAAAACTGAAATATTTTACTTCTTTGAATTCCAGTTGAAGCAACGAAAAATTTAGTGATTGTTATTTATTAGTATTTAATAGCTTATATAAAAGTATAGTTTCTCATAATTCGTTAACTCTTCATTTCAGATCTTATTTGCTTAGATTTATAATGTTCAGCTAGTCACTTTCTTGTATTCAACAGATTATGAAATTATTATTTACAGAATGTTTTTGCGTGACCAAACATCGAACTTCATTAATATCATAATTTCTTTCAGGCTGATGACTATCTGGTGACATCTTGAATATTTTATCAATTTATTTTTTTATACCTGGAGGATATTATGATTGCCGGATTTAATATTATAGTCATTTATTATTATTTTTTTATGTTATATTTACCTTTTTATTTATTATTATTACCTATTTTAATTTTTTTTATGTTTTATGTTATTACATATAATTGTTATATTGTATATATGATATTTCTAAAATGATGCACCCGGTATCCTTTTTTTTTCAATCTTCGGCAAGATATTTTCATAATTAAATGTTTTTGTTTATGATTATTTTATATGACTTCTATTTACACTCATCGGTTGCAAAAGTCATATTATTTTTCACATGTCTGATAAAGCATTTTATTCTCAAAAATATAGTGGTAGCTATCGAATCCTGGCATGCTTCATAAAAATATATTTTTTTCTGCCTTATACAACTGATTTCATTAAATAGTTCATTGATTAATAATGATTTTTCATAATGTTTTATTCATTTAAAAATGATATTTTTCTTAAATTATAAACAATTGTTTTGATAGAATTTCTTTGTTAGGATTATGTAAGAAGTATGCATATCAACATATTAACAATGATTAAATTAAACTTCTTTTCAGCAAATATTTTAGATGATTGTTTTATTGAATATTTATTGTTTTATATATTATTTCATATTTATTATATTTCATTTCATATTATATTAAATTGTATTATATTTGGCTGGAATAAATATCAATTTCTTTTTTTGTCATTACCTCTTCCTTCGAAATTAATTTAAAAAAAAACCCGAAGGGGAAAATAAATAAAAGTTAAAGTATTTATGTAAATTTAAAAAAAAATCAAATATCCGAAAAATTACAAGGCCGAAAAACTTAATTCTGGAAGATAAGAGTTATTGCACCTTTTGTATTCTTGATTTTATTAAATTTTTGTAAAAAAATCTACTTGATTTCCAGGTTTTGTGCAATGATATAGTATGTTATTTTGCTGCATACAATATTTCGTGCAATTTATTTGTTTTTCGAATTATTTTTTACTGTTCCCCCCCCCCCACCTCGCGATGTTCCAACTCCGAGTGACAAAAGGAGGATTTGAAATTGGTTCCAGTTTTATTTTATATGATATTTCATTGTATTATATTATTTTACTATATTATATTTTATTGTATTATATAACATCATATTTTATTATTACAATATTATTTATGTTGTCATTATTACATATTTATCTAAGCAACACGGGCAGGGGCATCTGAGTATCCTCGTTTTACAAAAAGAGCGGGTTACCGTGTATGCTAGTACCGCATTGAATACTAGACGTTCCTCAATTTATGTCAAGGGAATTTGGCATGGTTGAGAAAAATAAAGTATTTGATTACTTTTTGTAAAATAAGGACGCACTCTTTTTTCGGAAGCCTTGGCGGCGGGATTATAATTTGCATGCTATCGTGGTTAGTCAACAATATGGTTATAGCTTCTCGAGACTTTCCCCCTTTTTACCCTGGATGCCGTTAGTGCCTCTGCTTACGATTCCATTCCTTTAGAAGTCTCATTGAGTGGTGATGATTGTGTTGTGTGGTAGCCAAGATGGACGTGTGGGTTATTTTGTTTGCCACAACCGCGGCGCTGCTGTAAACCCAAGGTGGATCCAATACATACATACATACATATACAAAAATAATGTTCCAGATGATGTAGAGTACTTGTCTGAGCATGCAGACTGGAAAACCTCATTGCTGGGGCTCAGGGCTGAGACGACTGATGACACTGGCAGGAAATTGCGCGACTGAAACCAGGGGCTCTAGGTTTCCGTAGTTCATTGCATCCCGGGAAACGAAACTCAAATTTGATTAGAACAAAAAAAATAGCGTTTAAGCGTTTAAGGCACTCTTGAAGTTATAAAATTTTAAGTGTGCATACAACGTTCCTTATTTTTTAGCTCATTTTATACTATTTTCAAAAATTTTGGCTCTCATAAAGCAGGTGCGTCTTATACACCGGTGCGCACTACACACCTTTAAATAAGGTATTTCCCTCATTCAAGATATATTTCAAATTTTATTTCTCCCGGCAACCTTATCCGTAGAACCTCAAAATAAGCGCATTGCATGGGGACACGTTCCTTAACAATTTTCTTGTGCCACTCTTGAAAAAAAATACAGTAAGACAAAAACGAACGTTCAGTTATCGATTCGATTATGATCTTAGATTTTCTCATTTAATGCTGCACCGCGTACGATGTGTTCCAATATAATGGTTACATTATCCCCAGGTGGTGCCGCACCACGAAAAGCGAAAGCGAAAATCAGCTAGGACCACGTTCCGGGTGTGTGTTAGTTTTGTGTTTTTTTCCTCTTCTATCTTACCCTAGAGATAGAACGGTGTGTTTGCTCATCTGCTGTTAGATGATGGTCCGGCGTGTGGGTGGTTGATGGTCACGAGGCAAGATTTCACGCGTCGCCACAAGACAAAGCTTCTCTCATAAGTGGTTCACCAACGGCAAAATGGCAACAGCAGCTGCAGATCTATGGGGTTGTTTGGTCAAAAAATGAGTGGCCAATTTCCGCAGGTCATAAAGCGGAACAAGTAAACATTGTCGATGGGAACACAAGCTTGAAGCTACATGACCTTCTAGGGGAAATGTCTTGATGCCTGAGATTTCATTGAAAACTCATTCAAAAAAAAAATACAATGGTGAACTTCTCTAACAACTATTGTTTAAATTACTATTTCTTTTGACCAACAATTTAAATAACACCCCATTCACCGTATTACATGAAATCAATCTTTTGCGTCACTAGAAATTTAGTTTAAGTTCACTAGAAACGTGCCTCATTTTTCAAGCTCCGCCTTCCGATGGCAGAATGGTTCGGCTAAACGTGACACGAGTGTAGCCGTCGATTATTCATTCAACCGTAAAAAGTTACAATCCGATTTGAAGTCCCTCCAAAGTGAAGGATCTCTCCCACTTTGAAAGTGCACATCGAGGATTCTTCCTCGAAATCCCCTTGAATTCGAATGCTCATTTACGTAATCCGTAATTAAATTATCATACAAAACCGTAGTCTTTTTCGTGAAGAAGATCTCCCTGAGAGAGGGAAAAACTTTTTCTCCTCCCACACCCAGAACCAGCGAACCACCAGAGGAAACCAATTGCAAAAGAAGTTTGCTTAATCGCAAACGCAAATTGCGCACCGTTCAATAAACGTAAGTTTCCCGCTTGTTTCGTTTTTATTGAGATTAATTCGCTCGTATTAACGCAAAGTTTTGGTTGGACCGTTTGGGTAAATTTTCTGGCGAACGATACACACGCACCAAATGGAAATTAGCATACCTACTTTTTGTCGTTGCTGTTGTTGTTGTTGTGCTTCAAAGACGGACACAAACGTTTTTTGGGATGCTGCCAAGAAGAACTCGATGATGTCCACGTTTAAGCTGAATCATGTTGGAAATTGATTTCTATCCAACCAGAATCCCGGCTTACCACTTTTCTTAGCACAATTTTGAAATTTTTCTTACTTTTTTTAAATCATAAAAACTGATTATCCAACGTCATATTCGAAATGTCTAAATCCTTAAACGCTTTGTTAGCATATCTCTCCTCCATGTTATGAGGCAAAATTGTATCGTCGATACTTTTTTCACTGAACAAATTAGCCAAGGCAATTTCGTCTTCGTGTATAAGTTTGTCTTTGAAAATAACTCCAATTTTTTCCAAGATCTTTGAATTACTGTAGGGGAAGAGGGGGCATAATGCCCACGTTAAGAAGAAAGCCTTGTTTTAGAGTATATTTAAAAAGATTAACTTTAATTTCCGGTTGTGTTTGGAAGCTTGGTTTATTTTCTGTCTAAATCCAATAGTTAGAATAGCTGAAAGGTAAAAAAGGCCACAAATTTAATGAAGTTTAAAGAGTAGGTTGAAAACTGGATTTCAGATTCCGTAGGGGCATAATGCGCATATGTGTGTACCCAATCGCGCCGTTTAACGTTTAATAAGTGATTATTGATCCAAGTGCCTCCGAAAGTTTTTGCCAGGTAAAAACACTTCTATTCTACTTCACAGATGGAAAAATGTATTGCTACACGCAGTGCTGCCAGATATACTGGAGTTCTAGTGAATAGTTAATTAAATGTATATTAAATTTAGTAATTTTATATATATTCGTTTATATTCAAGTTATATTTTCCAATACAACTTATAAATATCTTTAAAATTGTTGTGATGAAACTGCATATAAATTTAAATAAATATGAAACATGCTTGAAGATAAACGGACATGGCGCGTTTTGCCCTACCTAGACATGTTTATTAAAACTCGTTCAAAATAACAGAAAAAATAATTGAATAAGGAAATTTTTCATTTTGTGATGATTTTCAAGACCAATGTTCATCATTGTAACAAATGTCAGGTAATTTTTTTTGTCGATAGATGCCGTAATTCCTTACGAAAGTCAAGGCACAAATTGCAAGGAATATGGCTTGAAAAGTATTTTTGGATTTTTGCAAGGTATTATCGCAAATTTGATGCAAATTTTTTGTACAAAAGGTTTCTACTGTTAATACTGTTTCTTTCTAAAGCAATGAAAACTACACCAATTGGGCGTTATCCGACACCTTATTCGTACCTATCGGAAGAATGCAAAAAAGCACAAGATATTGCTCTCATAGCCTGCATCGTTGTGATCGACAATTTTTTTTTAGTTCTCTCATTGGACAATATCACTCAATTCCGAACTGATTTTCAGCCATCTGATGCACTTGGTTGGTTGCAGAGAGAACATGACGATAATTTTCTCACTTGAAGCCCGTGCAGGAGCAAAATCATTTGAAAATTTACAATCATGGCAGACTTTCCAATTAATTTCATTATTTTTCCCTTCATGTTTTCACCATTGCGCACTTATATTGAGAATTTTTTCGGGTAAAAACTGCCAAAACTGAATAGGCATGTAACTAAATCTTGGTAGTGTTTGAATAATTTTATTTTTATTAATGATTTGAACTTCTCCACGAACAATCGTTTTTCAAATTCGAGTCGTCATTCTATTAAAAACTAAAATTTATGGTAAAAGGTTTGAACTATTTTTCGAGAAAAATCTCTGTTATTCGTCATCACTTTCATTCAAAAGTCTTCTAAATCTGCATATATACAATAGAGCGATAATTAATAGTGAGAAAAATATATATTTGATGAAATCAATGTCTTCTTTGCGTTGGAGCTCGAATCGGTATTGAAATTCTTTGATATAAATTCTATTTTGATATGTTCTTTTTAAATTTGTACTCGAAGCCTCGATTTTTTCTCTACAATCGGTGAAAAACTGTTTTTTTTTGCATTGAGATGCTTAGCGAAATCAAATAAAAAACAAACTTTCACAGATAAGGGAAACAAATAAATTTTTATGAGGAAAAATTTTTTAGTTCCTATAGTAGCATTAAAAATGAAACCTCATTATCATCTTAACAGAAATATTAAAAAAAAAACAACTAGAATCTCAAGTGACGAAAATATTAAAATTTTTGAGCACCGGAAAATAAGCTCTTATGATTGTTAAATCACCTTGATCAATATTGTACGCATTGCAACCAAAGTTGCCGAAATTCCAAAAAAAATTGTAATTGCACAGAGTTTCGAGCAAATTTTCATCACAGAACCTGTGTCACAGTACACAGAATTTTGAAATATTCACAGATTTCCCAGAATTTTTGAATTAAGAATGGATTTTCAAAATGGTAATTTTTTTGACGAATCTAAAGTTTAGATTTCTCACTTTGCATTAAAAAAAGTATGATAAGATTGGTAACGTTATTTTTTTTTCTTACTAAAATGTTAAAATGACCCAATTTATCAAAAATTTCTAATGAAATTAAAGGAAATAGCATCACAGAATTTTTGGTTAAAATCTCAGAAAGTCAGTTTTTTTTTTCAAAAACTCAGATTTTTTTTCGGCAACCTTGACTGCAACATGATGAACACATTGTCCCTCAATTTGCTATTTAACTTGTTGACTCGGAACGTATAGAGTGCCATTGATCGTGGCACGATGTTCATTTTCTGCCGTAGAATCTAGCAGAAAATTCTACTGGATCAAGTCAACTGAATTATGGAGCCACAGCTTGGTTAGTTTACATCTTACGATGTAAACGATGTTTATTTGTTAGGTGTCGGAGAGGCAATCAAAAGATTCGAGTTCAATTCCTGGTCGAGGTATTTTTTTCATTTACCATTTCTGATCGATCAAAATAGTTGCATAATAAGGAAACTGGATCGCTATGGATTAAGAGGAGTTGCTAATAACATCATTCGTAGCTACCTTACAGGACGGAAACAGTATGTTTCTATTGATAAAATAAATTGCTCGTTGGGACAGATAGAAGTGGGAGTGCCTCAAGGTAGTAACATTGGGCCGCTACTTTTCCTACTATATATCAATGACTTATGCAACCTGCCATTACATGGTACCCCCAGATTATTTCCAGATGGCACAGTATTATTTTATTCAGATTATTGTCCCAATGTCATAAACGGAATAAAACGCAAAAAGACCTAGAGATTCTTAGTAAATGCTTTAATAGCAATCTGCTGACCCTAAACCTTTCCAAGATCAAATACATGATATTTCGTTCATCAAAAAGGAGTATTTATTGCAGCAATGGCCTTTCTTTTGATAATAATATAATCGAAATAGTGGATAACTTCAAATATTTAGGGCTCACACTTGATGAAACACTTTCGTAGATTTTCCATATGAATAACCTTATAATGTAAACATCAACCTTTAGTGGTATTCTTTGGTGAGTTAGAAGTTTTTTGCCACGTCATGTTTTAATTAAATTTTATTTTGCTTTCATTCACTCTCAGTTGGACTAACTTATCGCGGTATGGAGCAGGGCATCCCTGTCTATCCTCAATCGATTACAGACATTACAAAATCGTTGCATAAAAACCATATTTAATCTTCCTTATCTCTACCCTATCTCATTACTTTACTCAAATACAACTCACAATATTTTACCTTAAACCAAGTTATGTAGTCTGCAAACATTATTGTATGTCTTCGACAATTTGAACTCATTAGACAACACAAGAAATTTATTGTTTAACTCAGGCACCCGTTCTCGCCATACTTGGCAATCACATCATTTGCTTCGAAGCCGTAGTTTAACATTTTTTGGTCAACGCAGGATGTCTTACATTGGACCTGCTTCTTACAACTGTCTGCCAGAAGTTGTTAAAAATGCTAACAACCGCAACATTTTCAAATCGAAAGTGAAACGTCACCTCAAAGAAAATCAGTCATAAACCTAATCATCATGCCAGTATTTTTTTAATTTTTTGTTATACACATATTTTAACATAAAAAAAAACTTTAAAGTAACGTTAACATTTTTTGTAAAAAAAATTTTCCTATCAATTATTTTTAAATTTGTTTTTTTTTGTGTTAATTAATTAAAAAATATGGAACTCTTCAAAGGTATTTCCCTTCCACTGAGATTCATTTTTTGTTAAGTTTAGTTTACTTGTCTAGCTTCATTCTCTCGCATAAAGTAAAAAATATTATTATTAAGGATCTCAGCATGAATAAATTTTGCTCGCGCTTATGTTTTTTTGTTTGCTGCCAGACATGCTGAGAACAGAAAGCTTCCATTACCAGGGAGCTCATACACACAAAAAAAAAGCACAGTAAAACTACTAAATCCGTGGTTTAAATGAACAACAGGCAACCATATTTTTGAATCAAATATGTTTTGTTGTTTATAATACCTTACGCATAGCTATTTTACCATGTGCTCAATTTGGCTGAGCATAGTAAACTCGACTGCGTTGTAGTAAAATTGTTAATGAAATGATGCATGTTTTTACTTCGTGCCTAGTAAAATTGATATGTTTCATGATGAAACTAGTATGTGTTATGATAAAGATTAGTATACACGAGGAGCTTGATTTGAATAGTAAAATTACTATGCATGTTTGTTTGTTTATTTGCATGCATACATTATGACTTCATGTAAAACATTGAAATTCACACTTCCGACACACGTCGGTCAATGTTAGTGTGTTCTTCCGATGCCCTGGAAAGATTTTTTCAAAGTTATGAAACTTGAAAGCAGCTCAAAATTTGTTTGTTTACACGCGGGTTTTATGATTAATGATCCTGAATAAGTATAAACAACAAGAATGTTTTCCATAGTAAAATTAGCATACGCACTGATGTTTTTGAGTCATATATGTTTTGTTCTCAAAAGTACCATGTGCGTAGTGTTTTGTTGATATGAATTGGTGCCACAATGTAAAAATTAATATGCGGACGCTGGATGTAATAGAAATTATGATGAAATCATCATGACCATAGTATTTTCGACAACAAACATTGACAGTTATCGAAAACTACCAGGTAGGGTGAATGTACCCAATCTTGGCCCCTAAGGCATTTTTGACTAGATTTCCCATGATTGCAGTCTACCTGTAATGTGTACCTTCAAAAGTCCTTCGACAAATATGATTGCTTACTAGCCTGAAATGCAGTAAAAATATGTCCTTGCTTGAAAGCGGTTGATAATTTAAGATAAACCTGATCTAACTTTTGATCGAAATGCTCCTTATTGTAGCCCCCGCGCCGAATTTTGGCCCTTTATGAGTTCCTTAAATTGGCCGTCTCTGGGAAAAACTTGCCTCACTAATACAACAACAGCCCCCACGAATTCATTGAAAATATCCCGGAAGGAAGCACATCAGTGTTCTGTATTGTTTTCAAAAAGTCGGAAGTACGAAATGTCAATCAATTTTCATAATTGATATTTGCATGTTAAATTTTAATCTTACGTCAAAAAGCATTACTAGTTTATTTCAGTTTTTGTGTATTCATAATTTCTATTATAAGTTCCAAATTATGGCCTAAACATAACATAAATATGTTCATTAATCAAGCAAACAAATCGTTTGCTAAATCTGTAACATGTAATCATGATAGATATGATTCCAGTGAAGTTAACAGGGTAACATAAGATAGTAAATGTTCATATTTTTTTTATTCTGCTCCCATAAAAGGAGGACCGACATTTTAAAAACTATTATGATCGAGGCAAGAAGCAAGCTAAAGCAAAAACTTAAGTCAGCGAAAGATTCTTGTAATCATACATATTCAAAATGTCGCCCTTAGGAATTTTCTAGCAATCGTTTGCGTACACCGGGAAAGCAAAACAAGACAAACTTTCGCTCACTCCAGCCAGTCTGATAGAAATAGATTGCATCTCACTCATTCGTTTGGAAACTATAGGCAATGGAAGCGAACAGCAAATTCAAAAGCTGGCTGAAATTCGTGCTGCATCCCACTCGCACTCATGCAAAATCATCACCCAAACTCGGCAGCGCTTCTTTCGCATATTCCTTTCCAACAGAGACCAAACGTCATCACCTCCTGCTGATGCACAGTGATCTATAATTAAAAACAAACTTGGTCAAAATATTATTTTTGATTTCACATGAAACTGCAAACAATAAAAATTCAAGTTCGTTACAACATAGTATTCCAACATTGCAGTGTAATAATATTTTTAAATAAACATAATATTAGAGTGTCATAATTTGAGCTTTATAACAATTTCTTTCAAAGCGACACATATGCAGCGAATGTTCATCTTCAATACAAATCAAATTAAATCAAAATACGTTAAACCTCATTTGAAAATGCGGAATTTTTTGGGTTTGGATATAGCAACTTCAACATTTAGATCCACGATATCAATTCGGATTCGGATCCGGTAAATTAATTTACTGAGAGGTGAATTTTATTGAGAAGAAAAATTCTCGAAATTTACCTTAAAAGAGCAGCTTAAATTGTAGCATTTTAATTCAAACTAAGATGCCAAATACGCTTGAGTCCGCTTGAGAGATAAATGAATTGATTATAGTCCAAAATACATTCATGATATTTTTAAGTTATTTCAATCATTCATTTTACTTTTGACCGGCTTTGCAATTTCCAGACCACTGTGCACCGTCGGCCGACGAACGGCTGCCGGCTGCCGACTGCCTGCTGATGTCGTTTTCACACATACATGCATACTTCTATTCGTGGAATTGCATGCCAAAATAAGGCAAAAAATATGTTTATATTTTCTTGAATTCTAGATAGAAAATGTACGTCGTTTGGAGTAAGTTATAATTTTATATTTTTTGCCATGTTTTGCTGCAACCAACGGTATTTTTTAGTGATTTTTCCATAAGGAAGTGTGTTTTTAAAATCAATCCGAAGATGGCAGATGCACTAGCAAGGTAGGTTCATTTTAGATTTTTTCCAAAGATCATAATTTAATTTGCAGTTTGTCATGCGAAAAAAAATTATTACGCAGTCATTTGGATTCAATTGTGGACAAATGCTATGCAGAATGTTGCCATATGCGATTTCCTTTTATGTTTAATTTTTTTTCATTTTTAGGCGTATGTTTGACATGAAAATCACCAAAATGCATTTTGGCATGCCAAGATTAGGAGCATGCCAATTTAAGGCTCACTTACCCTATATAGTAATTCCAATAATGTTTCATGTGTACTTTTACAAAATTGATGTTATAATTTGCGTGGTTGAAAATAACGCAGAAATGGTAAAATTATCATGACAACGTCTTTGGAAAAGCAACGCAATTTTTTTCCGTGTATGAGCATTTTGGTAAGGCGAGTCCGCCAAACAAAGCACCAGAAACATAAGTGTAAAACAAGAGTATGTGTGAAATGTTTGTGTTCTACGAACACTCTTAACTTTGTTTTTGCTTTGTTTGATGGATCTACGACTCATCGTTAAGTGCAAAATGCATCGATAATGAATGGTAAATGAAAAAAAATCACATCGTGCAGGAATCGAGCACGAATCTTCTGATTATCTCTCCGACACCTAACCAATAGACCACATCGTCAGATGAAACAAGTCAAGCTGTAACTGTATAAGTCAGTCGACATCATCGAGTTGAATTCGCTGCTTGACTCCACGGCAGAAAATGCTCATCGTGTCCATATTAATGGTGCTTATACTGCTCCAGTGGGGGTTCTCATTATGCCCCTACAACGACTGATTGCCAGCTTTTTGCAAATAAATTGCATTGAATAAATTAAAAAGTGATGATACAGTCCACTTTTCCAACAGTGCACTTTGTGCCATAAATTTGCTATACCATCAACACCATCTACACACATATCTTTGTAACCAGTTAGTTGAAATAGAACTCTCGTCAAGATCACACGCGCTTCTTTTTACTAGTCACCAAACCATCCGAAAATCCATTATCCAAACCACCCAGCAAACATTATATCGTATTACAAATGCTATTTCAAGTCGTAAAAATAGTTGTTTGAAATCGGAAGCTCCTCATTCAATATTAAAGTTGTATGTGTATCGTAAAAGTATCCCTAAATGAAATGTTTTGTATTTGTATTACGATTTCCTTGGTACATTCGTAAAAGAGTTCGGATAGTGGAAAAAAGAATCGCAAATGGAAATATTATGATTTCATCGTGTATATCGGTTCGTAATTACCTGTCATAAATCGTAATCAATTGAAAACATAGCACTTTTTTCACGAGATAGGCGCACATCAACCGTTTGAATAAATTTTAAGGTAAATTTATCAAAATTCTTCGAAAAAAAGTTCCTGAAAAATATTACTGGTTATGTTTTTACTGTTATAAATATTGTGAATATGTTCTCGAACGCGGATTTATTGAAAAGAAGTGCCATAATTAAAAGAAAGAAAAGTGGAACATACAGTCGCTTACTGAAAAAATATAGCGAAATCTGGAATGCCAGTGATTCTGCGGAGCTGACGACCCCGGCCAATACGGACTCAATATCAGATAATCAAATTGAAAACAACATCCCGGTCCCATTTTGTGTCGCTTCAAACGAAACCGCTGTGGTTCCCCAGTCGAAAAGTGTTCCAAGTAAGTTACACATTACAATACGGTACCACATAGCACGTAAAAAGATTAACTTTGGAAACTTCCAGACGGACAACATCCCCTAGCTAGTTCTCTCCGTGAGTGGGCGATTCACCATAGAATAACCCAAGCAGCTCTGAAACCTTTGGTGTCTATTCTGAATTCGAATTTGAATTGGCAACTACCAAAGGATCCCCGAACTCTTATGAGAACCCCAGTCAATATACACATAATACACATGGAAGGAAATGGATATTACTGGCATCAAGGTTTGGAAGTTTGTCTAAGGAAAATTTTTGAAAAACTTCAAGAATCGGTTTCAATATCACTTAACGTAAATATCGATGGGCTTCCTGTTTATAATACTTCTCAGAAAAGTTTCTGGCCGATTCTTTGTAATGTTTTTGAATACCCTGAAATGTCACCAATGGTGGTAGGCATTTATTATGGGGAAGACAAACCGAAAAACATTACAACCTATTT
The DNA here is from genome assembly GCF_029784155.1 of Uranotaenia lowii. Taxonomy (NCBI): domain Eukaryota; kingdom Metazoa; phylum Arthropoda; class Insecta; order Diptera; family Culicidae; genus Uranotaenia; species Uranotaenia lowii. Next base: position 234,118,288 of record NC_073693.1, on the reverse strand, counting down.
GACCCCCTTTATTGATGAAGTTTTGCCACTGATAAAAAACGGCCTCACCGTTAATACTAAAACGCTGAAAATCAGAATAAGGTGTTTTATTTGTGACACCCCCGCACGATGTTTTTTAAAATCTGTTATCAATTTTAACGGCAAATATGGATGCATCAAATGTACAACCAAAGGTCGTTATTTATTCGATTCCAAAACAACAGTTTTCCCAGATTGTAACGCTACAAAGCGAACCGATGAAAAGTTCAGAGCCAAAGAATACGTCGATCATCAGCGTGGAGAATCACCTTTGTTGAGACTTCCCATCGACACAATTGAAGATGTTATAGTTTCAGATTCTCTTCATCTTCTGGAACTGGGCGTGATGCGAAAGCTGCTAAAGTCATGGTTAACCACGGTGTCTCTGGAAGAAAACTTTATTTTTCGAAAATTAGCATCGCTAATTTTTGCACCATATGAAAGCTGGGACTTTCCCCTGTCATTTGAGCCCAAATTTGAAATGATCCACCGGGGGGTCTAGAACATTTTATTTTTTTGAAGATTTTTTAACCTTTTTAACAGTTTTTTCATAGACAAAATTATACTAATCACTGTGAAAAGCCTCGTCTTACCTTTAGCGTAAATCTAACATCATATGTCAATAACATGATTTAATAGGAAATTCTCTGGCTATAATTTTGTAGAAGTCATTAAAGTGATACAAATTGAGAGAAAAGAGTTGGAATGTCACAAACAGAGTGATAATTATTTCATTTGAAAAATCTTATATACCTCTTACCACTGATTGTACTAAGAAGACCAGAAAAAGTATTCTACGAGCTTAGTTATTGATTGTAGAGTGTATAAATGTTTAAAACGGTTTATTCACATCAAAAAATCAATCTTTTACATGAAATTAATCAGGATTATCTGAAGTTATGAACATTAGTAGGGTTTTATTCTGGAAAAAATGTCTCCTGCCTTTCTTGAAAATTTAGTTATTTATATATTTGAGCTAAGTAAGTTTGAATACTTTATGAACAAACATTTGAGACTAGGAAACTTATTAGATTTACTTCTAATAATTCCCCTGGATTTCAAAATCAAACATCTTTGTTGAAAATCTTTCATCCTTTTTAATGATTTCTAAAAGTTTTGATACTTTTCACTTTTGATTGATTGTAAAACCTTAGACACGAGCATGATAAAGTGTCATTTATAAAATACTAGCTGATTTTACCCGGCCTTGCTCGGGTTCGCATAAAATAAAAATCAAAATGAGTCGTTGGAGTTTTCGAAATTTTGGCAGCTTTGTATTCATCATTAGATGTAAGAAATTTTGCCAATTTTAAGCCATGTTAGCTTTGTAAGTTTTGTTTTGTTCTTTTTTAGGTTTTGATTGAGATTATTTATTGTTTTACTCGTGTTCAAAGTTTTGAAAAACTTATAGTTATGAGGTTTGTGTTTAAAGAAATTTAAAACTATTTCTCTTGAATGCTTGTTCATCCTATCATAATAAACATTTTTTTCACCCACCATTTCTAAAGATGCTTTAATAGCATTTACCTGACATCTTCAGCTGATTAAACTGTTTTTAACTTTCACATCCCCCATTTAATGAAAATCTATTTTGGAGATCATCCCACTTTTCAAGTTTGATGATCTCCCTGTAAATGTTATATTCAAGTTTTATTTACTTAGAAACTTTCAAATCATGATGAACCATAGTTAAAATTCACTTTGCATTTTTTCAATTGTATATGTGCTTTTTAGAATCACTCTGCTTATTTGTTCTTAAATGTTGAAAGTTCCACTAATAGTTTTTTAAAGCTATCGAAAACATCTCTGAACTATCTCTGAACCGAAGTTCCCATTATAATGTTACGAAATAAATTTCATTTGAGTTATATTTCAACGTTTCCATTGTTGGACACAATCCCATTAATTATTTTTAAAAAAGGATCAATGTTGTCAAGTCACATTGATGACCAAAAATGACTCAAAAGTTAGAAATTGACCAATGGAATTGAATTGTATAAAACTCAAAACCTTTAGATTTAGTTTTCTAATCAATTTTCTAACCCCCCGTTTGAATTCCTCGAAGGCTATCCAATAGGATGAATCTAAATCTAATTTTTTCTTTCTCTATCCCTTCTCTATTCTCTAATCCCAAAAATATGAAAATGGATGGCTCTTAAAAGCTGGAATTTATGAAAACGGTTCATAAGTTTTTCAACCCTCAGTCCAAGTAGTTGTTTAGCTTAAAAAGTCAATTCACTGTTCACTGTTCAGTTCACTGTATGTTTCTGTAGACCCTCAAAGACTTAAAGGTATGAGCTTTAAATTAAAAGGCATACAAAATAATTTCCTGGAAAGCTTATTCATCACGATAAACATTTTTTTCATCCACCATTTTTTAGGAAGCTTGAAAAGATTTGGACTTTTATTTGTTATCTTCAAATGATCAAATTGTTTTGATATCTTTCCCATCCTGCCTCTAATAAAAATCTCTTTTGGATATCATTCCACTTTTTAAGACGGATGATCTAGACCTAGGGTATTAGACCTTTATCTACTTTGAAATTTCTAAACAAACATCCGAATCTGGTTAAACCATGTTGAAGACTCACATTGCATGTTTTAAACTATTTGTGTACTTTTTTCGCTTTTTAATTTCACACTGTTTTATGAGTACTTGGTCTTAAATGTGAAAGTTCCACATTTAGTTTTTTGAAGTTTTTGAAACACCGAGTGAATTATAGGAATTATGTTCGTCAAGTTATGTCGTGAGACGGTATACTATGTAAATAAATAAATAATAAGTTTTTGAAAACAAACCAACTCTGAACCGAAGTAACCATTCTAATTTTATATGTGAGTTACATTTCAATGTTCCTATTCTTAAACATTCATCCCATTAATGCTTGTGAAGTGTGAGCAATTTTAAAGTTCATTTGGTTAATTTCGCAGTACTAAACGGTTCTACTATAAGTTTTATCTAAATTGGATGGTAGAATTGAACAAATTGACTCAAAAGTTATAAATTGGCCAAAGAAATAGAACTGCATAAAACTGAAAACCTCAGATTAAATTAATAAAAGTTTAATGTAATGGATTTGTTTCCAACGGAACCAAAAGTTTTTCCAGATTATATACGATCAATTTTCAAATCCCCCGTTAAAATTCCCCGACGGCTTTTAAAGCGTTGAAATCGAGGCCTTCAACTTATAACTCTGAATCTTATTATTATTTTCTTTCTCTATGAGAGATTCTAAAAATTCGGCAATAGTTGGTTCATAAAAGCTGGAATTTATGAAAATCGTTTCATTCAGCAGAAGAAGTCAATTCACTGTTCAGTTCACTGTTTATTTATGTAGACTCTCAAAGCACCCCTGCAGCGGTAGGGAGCACTTTGAAAATCACTACAATTCTATTCAATATATTTCTAACAGGCTAGTTGTATTTTTCAATTCAAAATGTAGGCTCATTATTGCATTCAAATATCTCCTACCAGTACCACGTGCTTAGAACAGAAGAAGGAATAAAAATACCCGCCAAAATTCCCCCTTTCAAATTTTCAAAGATCAGCAAGCTTTGATTTGCTTTCCAGTATACATGAACTTTGAATGGTCGTTGCTAATGCTCGGCCCATAATGATGGTGAAAAAAAAACCCGCCAAAGGAAACGAAAATCGGCTGCCAAAATGGGTGCCATGACTTTTGGTTCGTGGGAATAAAATAGAACGTTGTATGGGAGGGTCCCTTTTCTTAGGTGGGAGGGGTCCAGAACTATTACTAAAACCTTACCCTGGTTCAACTACATCTCTGTACCAAATTTCAGGCTGATCGGTTCAGCTGTGTGGATTTGTATAAGGTGCATACAAACAAACAAACATATATAGTCCAACTCATCTTTATATATTAGACTAGCAGACCCGGTAAACTTCGTCTTACCATTTTAAACTTGGCGTCTATTTCAATTTTTTTTTTGCTGTTTGACTTTAAAAAAGCATCAAATCTTGAGTTGTTAATCGTCTCGCTTTCTTGAACATGTCCTAGTATTTAAACATATCCATCTTTTCCGTTTGCTCGAATTGGCCCGCTCAATTATATCGGAACCAAATCTAGGAATTTTAACTCAATTCTACGGGTCTTTTAACTGATTATTCAAAAATTATCTCCAATAAATTTTACATACATCTTACATGAATCCTTTTCATTTACATTTCTTTGATTCGGATGCTTTGAATATTGCCGAATGATATCAGGTATCAGCTTCCCGTTGCAAATTCGATTTTTTCAGCACTCAACGTTACCATCTAACTTGGCAAACCTCATGCTAAAAAAAAACCACTCTTTATAACTTGTTCCATAAATAACATATGTTGATTATATCTATGTTTCATTTATTGTATACCATTTAGTTGATTGACTCCGCTTTGCTCGAGTTCACTTTCAGGTTTAAATCGAAATCAAAAAATTTTCATTTATTGGAATTTATTGCATATGAAACTTTATGAAAGAAGAATTTTGAATACCGGGACAATTTTTAGAGTGTTTGCTCAATATTCTGCTTAGCGCAGCACTTTTAGCTCCCAAGTAGCTTTTGGAGGCATATTTTTTAGAACTGAAGAAATAAAAACATTAGAGATGATTTTTTTCAAACCATTTTCAAGCAGCTTCACTTTCCTCACATTTGGAAGCAGTGGTTATTTATATCCATATTTTCATCAAAATCATGTCCAAAAAAAAGTTCGCCCTTTTTTTAGCAAACAATGCAAATTGAATCAAGAAGTCTTGATTTATTGGGTTAATGTTCAAAGAATTTTAATTTGGTTTTGAAAGGAGAAAAGATATGTTTAAATTTTTTGTTATTTAACCGAATTAAAGCATTTTTATCTTCTTTTTTATCCTTAAATACAAACCTGCCAATTTAAACCATTGTTGTCTGATTTAAAATTTTCCTAAACAGTGTTGAAGGTGATTTGCGATTCTGTTTAAGATAATGTGATATTTTCAAGATTCAGTAAGATTTAATTCAAACGCAGGTTTTAAAAAATTAAATACATATAAAAGAACTAATCTTTCAAGGCTGCGATGATTTCATGAGTTCATTTTTTTTTCTGGAAATTTTCATGTAAATTTACCTCGACTTTTAAAAATTTTAAATATCCGCTTCAGATTTAACACTCGGGATACCCTATCTGACTATTTTAGAGAAAAATTGGAATATGTTTCATGACTTAAAGGCGCATTGCCACTTGTTTAACCGTGTGAAATGACAGGAGTTAATATTATTTTCAACAATTTTAGATCATAACAAAAACTGATCAAAAAAAAAATTCAGCTTCTGCTATCAAAAAAATTATGCTTCTGGAATATCAATCACAAAAATATGTCAACAAAAAATCGGATCTAAAGTCTCATCTATGTAGCCAAAATATGTTAAACAAAAACACACATTTATGTTAAGTACGTACTTGAATACTGTGTAAACAAACAGGGAATCTGTAAACAGTTTTTTGGTGAACGATTTAAAAAAAGTTAAGTTTATTTAGTCAGATTGTTTATTTGGCCCAACCATTTATAAATTGAGAAATCATGTATACATTTTTTGTAAATGTTGAACGTTTGCACTTCTTTGCATTCGGCCTTCAAATGAACATCAATCCTTTATAATCCATTTTAAAGGACAGGCTCTTGTTCAGTTCATGTGTTTGTTCATTTGCAACGGATTTTGTGGTTGTTCTATAAATTCAATGGCGCATGATACAACTTCTGTGAAGCACATTTGTACATGTTTGAAAAATATTTCTAGCGTTTTGGATTATAAACCAAATCTTTCCACTTTTCTTTTTTCAAATGTCCTGAAAGAGTCATACCATTATTTCATACGCATCAGTACTAAATTCATATTCTTCTTGAAATAACACGAATTGAAGTTTAATTTTTTTCAAATCGTTTGAATGGTTTTGATTTGATCAGCAAAATATTAATCTGGGTCACATCTAGACATCATTCATTACTATGTGCTGTACAAATGATCTAGGAATCAAGAAGAAAAAACACATCTAGGCTTCATGTGGTCACCACATGCATCGATATTATGCTTGGTTGAGAAATGCGCGCCCAAATATTCCCACTAAACAGTATGCTATGCCATAGTTACTAACCTCCTACGACGTTTGCTTGCGACGCCTTGACCATAGAAACGAAAAACAAACCGCCCGCCCGGCGCCCAAAGTGAAAAAAATCTCGAAAAAATTGAAGGCCATGACTTTAATTTGATTCAATTTATTACAAATTTAATAATTACGGACAATTAATGCGACTTTTTGTTGTTTTTATTCGATATAAACCGATTCGCATGCCCACAGAATATTCTAAAAATAATTTCATTTGAAACTGTTGGGTCATTTCGGAGGAGTAGTACTACAAACACCGTTACAAGAGAATTTTATATAATAGATGTAAAATAAAAATCAACCTATTGCTTATGTTTGATTGCATAAATTTGTGTTTTTGGAGCCATTTGTTTATGTAAAAATGTGGTCGAATTTAAGTTTTCAAGCACAAATTCTAGATTGTTCATTTTTCTCAAAAGTACACGTCCTAATGTCCTTCATTGATTTTTTTTATGAAATAGGGAAAAAAAGACTACAAAATCTCAACATCAACTTGTTTTCAACAATTTTAAGAGGTTGATTTGATGTTATACTACTATCTGAAAATATTCTCTCAAATCACTTCAAGTTGTTAGATCAGTCATAAGATTTTTTGTGAATTATTTGTTTCGTTTACTAAAAATTTTGCATTTATTCAAATTGATGTTTTTTTCAAATTTCAAATAAAAAAAAACTTGGATTTTTATCTGGTAATATGGAAAACTGCAAACATTTGTCTGTGGATTCCTGCATTTTTGGAATATTATTTTCATACTTCTACGAAAATAAAATATAACATTGTGTCACGAACAGTGGCAGTGGCTTGAATTGCTTAAAATAATTTTTCTACATATATTTTCCCAGATTAGGGACTCATTCAAAATGTAACATTGCTCAAAGTATGAAATGAGTAACTAAATTTTCAAGTCAAGCAGGTGGCATCTTTTTTTATATATGGCCGGAACAAATTTGAAGCCTATTTTTCGTCATTAGGAGATGAAAAATCTAAATGAAGGGGGGGGGGGGGGGGGGGGTGATGCGTGATTCAAAATAAAAACTTATGAAAATTTTTAATACATTGGAAATAATTGAACCACAGCTGGCTTGTAACAAACTTGAATATACAATCTATTTACATTGCACAAAAATAAAAAAAATCGCGAAAATTAAGATGAAAAAATTGGATTTTTTTTTCTGAACGACAGGTGATCTGTCACCTGTCGTTCAGAAAAAAATCCAATTTTTTATCTTAATTTTCGCGATTTTTTTTATTTTGTGCAATGTAAATAGATTGTATAATTCAAGTTTGTTACAAGCCATCTTTTAAAGTTTGGCTTTCACTCTTACAACTGTTTCAATTTTCGAAGAATGCATCAAGTTTTTATTTAAAATACCTGAAACTTTATTTACTCCCCACTTACGGATTTTCGGAAAAATCGGAGTGACAAAAAAAAAGAATTTGATATTTGTTCAGGAATAATAAAACCCCAAAAATGCTCATAACTTCAGTTAATCCTGATAAACTTTATGTTAAAGATAGATTTTTAAATGTAAATAAACCGTTTTGAACATTTATACACTCTCCAATCAAGAACTGAGCTCGTAGAATACTTTTTCTGATCTTAGTACAATCAGTGGTTGAGAAGTTTTATTAGATTTTTCAAATGAAATAATTATCACTCTGTTTGTGACATTCCAACTCTTTTCTCTCAATTTGTATCACTTTAATGACTTCTACAAAATTGTAGCCAGAGAAATTTCCAATTAAATCATGTTATTGACATATGATGTTGGATTTACGCTAAAGAGTAAGACGAGCCTTTTCACAATGATAAGTATAGTTTTTGTCAATGAACAAACCGTTAAAAAGGTTAAAAAATCTTCAAAAAATAAAATGTTCTAGACCCCCCGGTGGATTATTTCAAATTTGGGCTCAAATGAAAGGGGAAAGTCCCAGCTTTCGAATGTGCAAAAATTAGCGATGCTAATTTTCAATAAATAAAATTGTTCCATCAGAGACACCGTGTTAACAGAAGCATGACGAAACGCGTGAAATGGAGCTCCAACCAAAAAAACGAAATATCAGAATATCTTCTTCAAATTCGGTTTCCAGCAGAAATTCATCGAAGAATGCGTCCTCTGCAACTGGTTTCCCAATGGAAAGGTTTGGAGTACCGGAATTTCCTTAATTTATGTCTCCATTATTTTATTATGCGAGTATCTTCCGTAGAAATACTACGAACACTTCCTTATGCTTTTCTGCGCTGTTCGCATTTGTTCATCTGCAAGATACAAGTATGCGCTGCCCATCGCTGAGTCGCTATTCAAGGACTTCATTGAAGGATTCAAAATACTGTATGGAACTCAAAATATCACAAGTAACGTGCATAATTTATGTCACATAGCGGAAGAAGTGATGAAATTTGGTGTACTTTCTTCTTTGTCTGCATATCCATTTGAGAATGCTCTTCATTTTCTAAAGAAAAAAATAACAACTGGGCCTAATCCATTGGCGCAAATTGCGAAGAGAATCGTGGAAATGAATAACAGCAATAAACCGAACATCTTAAATGAGAAGCCCAAAACAGTTCACGCAGTTGGGAGCCACGAAATTATTTTTTCTAATTTCAAACTGAAAACAAATTTTGAAGACAAATGGTTTATGACAAAGAGTTTAGACATCGTTGAAATGACGGGGGGTTTCCATAATTGAATCAAAACCTTTAATTCAAGGTATACATGTTCCGGAAAAACAGGATTACTTTGTCAAACCCTTTAACTCTTCGAACATCGACGTTTATCAGGCAACTATCAATTCTAATAATTTATCTCCATCACTTTTTGACCCGGTCTCAGTCATGTGTAAACTTTTAGCGTTTTGTTTAAAAGACAAAATAGTTTTTATTCCTTTAATTCACTCATTAAGATAAATACTGCTTTTTATAAGAATTAAAAGTACACACATAAAACATTTCATCTACCTACTTATTATTAAAATGGTAAGAATCACAACGAATGTATCCATGTCCTGGGTTTTCAAATACATCAGCACTCTCGTTGTGTAAATTGAATGTTACCGGCCGGCATTGACCACATAATTCACGATTATCATGACTGGTAAGTCCAGATTCGAAAACACCACCAGAAAGTGGAGGCATAAGGTCAAGTCATCCTCAAATCACCTAATAGCTATCCGCCACTAGAAACGTTTTACAACTGATTCCCAATAATGCACAAGATTCTCACAATTCACTTCAAACTCGTCCGGTTCTCGTGGGGTGTTCAAAGTAAAAATTCTGCGGACCTGGAACACATAGATAAAATGAGGATTTACAGAGCTGATTATTTACAAATCTTCCTACCTTTTTTCTTGGCATGCTGAAGTTTGTTTTGGGCAGCACCAGATTTCTTGACTCGTACATCGGTAAAACCTTTTGCTGGATGATTCCTTGAGAGGCACTTTCGTGAAATAATTTTGTTCACTGCGACTGGATCCACTATCGTCAACGCAGTTTTTTTTTCTTAGTATTCAATCGGACTTACAATGAGATTGAATGATACACAAAATGAGCTTTATCCGAAATTGGTCAGCAAAAGTCAAGTTATACCTTTACTTTCAAACTCCACAACAATTTTTCTAATCGAAGAAAGACAATTTCTGAAATATAAACAAAATTTGAACACCGAATAAAATCAAATTTTAGAAACGTGTTGAAAGTTCTGATGAATTGCTAAAAAATTTTTATAAGACAAACTTTAAAAAATGTATAGGATACTATGATAATTTTTGCTTGATGCATAAGAAACTTAAGAATCGTTTACAATCTATTAATTTGTCTTGCTCTACCCTGGATACGCTTTTTCCAGATGACTGCTTTTGAATAAATTGCTATTGAGAACTCTGATATATTTCACATTCATATTTTGTTCAGTGCATGCTGAACCGTACATACCCAATGAGGTACATCTACTAAGGTGGCGCAAAAGAACGTTCAGAGAGAAAATGAAAAATAAACATAAACAAAACCTGCGTCGTAGTTTAATTTATCCTAGGCAAAAATGCGTCACGAAAATTGTCGACAGTGACGTGACTTTTGTCATCGTAACTATGTTTACGAAGAAAGAAACTTTACTACTAACTTTGATTCTTTCTCATCACCTCTCTTTCTACCACATTGGTACATACCCAGGTGACAAAAGTGGACTGAGTTTATAGACAGTTTCCATGGTATTCAACTTACGTCTTCTAGTGAATTGGTTTTGTATGATTGAATTTCTAATACGGAAATAATAAACGTTTATCATCACCTCTGTTATGTACATCATTAGGTCAGGTGAAGAGCTCGTAGATGTGTTTCACAATTTGTTTTGAGTACTCCGACCAATTTTTCGTAGGAAAATGCAATTGCGGCAAAAGAAAGTGATTAGATACAAAAACATTAAATTCACCCGGATAAAGTTTCATCATGCTCTCGGCAGAAAGAAAACCGTTGTTGCGGTACAGGTGAGTTTTAATAGTTTGTTTTTTTCTAAATGATAATTTCAAAACTGCATTCCAACACAGGGTCCGTCCATGCGTGAGATGGCATTTTGGAGTGGCCTAGATGACCAGAAGCAGGATTTCCTACAAAACCGAATACACAAAAATGACATTCATGCACCTATTGTCAAAATAATCCGGATACATGGATCGCTTAATGATAATCACTGCGTCGTACAAAAATTAAAAGAAACATTTATTGCATTTCATAAAACATAAAAAAAAAATTGAAACTATCTCGGTTCTCTACATTTTCTTTGAATAGACAACTTGTTAGTTAGAATAAGATGAAGAGGACGACTCGGAGCAAATATCATCACAAACAAAATCATTGGTATTGTTAAGCGTTTCGTTATAAACGGTGACCTCATTTTTCGTCAACATCTCAACTTGGTTATTTTCATTCAATGCTCCAAAGGGTGGTGCTTTGGCACGGTTGGGTCGAGTCGCCGATTTTCTCAACATTTTTGATGCTGCTCTAGCTTTGCTGTAACGAAGGAGGCGATTTCTGCAAAACATCTCGAGTTTTTTTGCTGTATAGGTTGGATCTCCAATGCACGTTATATCCAAAATCAATGCCCAAACATTCCCAAATTCTCGAAGTCCACGCTTTGATTTATTATTTGAACGACTTATTCCAGTCCAAGTAAACTTGGTCCAAAATTCTCGTTCAAAAAAAAGGTCCGCGATAAGGTACACAGCATCATCTCCTTTTTCATAATAGGAGTTGGTGATTATGATTTTTCTCGAATGTTGCAACTAAAAAGAAAGTAATATTTATTTTGAAATAACTGTATAATTTCTGGGAAACTAGTTCAATAAAATATTTACACTTACGTATTCCTTACGTCGATTTTCATTGGCCAAAGATGCGTTAAAATCCAACAGTTGCTTCTCATCCATTATCCGCTTGTGGAACTCCACTGGTTCCGTATCAACCGGAATAGCTGTGTCTTGCTTCGAATTAGTTTGTTTGCTTTGAATCTCCATAATTGAGATGAACTTGCAGAAGTTCTCCTTGAAACATTCATCTATCGTCATTTTTATGAAGGCTTTCAAATTGTTTTCAATCTGGACCAATTTAGCGTCTATGGTATCTGGTAAAGATGTAGCTAGAAAGAAAAAATGTTAAAAATATCTGCCTTAACCCTTCTTCACAGCAAGAGTCTCAATACGCGTTTTAGTTGCTGCAACGAACCATAGACTCCAACATTTCTCGAGAGACTTGAAACATGTTTTAAACCTCCCGAGAAATGTAGGAGACTTTTGATATGCCGCAGCAACAATTTCGCGTGGCAAGTGCCTAAACGGATTAGGCTTTTGAAGTATATTTTAAATTTAAATCAATTACCTTGATCTGACGGTTCATAGGCAGCTGGTGGGACATCCAAATAAATAACACCATTTTGTGGAATTGTCGATGACTCATTGGCACCTAAAATGAAACAATTTTGAAGAGGTGCTCTTATGGATCAAGAAGTTTTTTTCACTTATACCTTCAGTTTGCTGAGGAGCACTATTTTGGTATTGAATTCCGCTTGCATCCTCTATGATAATGTCTCCATCAAACGAGGTCAAAATTTCAGGAATTTCGCATGGAATAACCATCAGCTCAGATGAGTTATTATCTATGGTATCAGGTGTAATATTGCATTGTTGTGCATTGCTTGACTCGAAACCGCTTTGAAAGCTTGATTCCTGCTCAGAAGAAACGGTTGCAGTTTCGTTCTTCAACTCTGGAAAATTGAATATATGAAAATAAAAATCATTTGTTTGAGTTTTAGTTAGATAATACTTACCAGAAAACAAGGCATTATAGTTTTTGCCTGGTTTTAGTTTCCTATCTTTCGTTTTCAAAGCTTTCAGGGTTGCCTTTTTGTTGTCCAAATCCGACACCTCCGTATTGGTCATGGCATCTGCAGCAGCTTCCGCGCTATCAAAATTACGATATCGACGACTAACGATCGCAGGAATACTTCTCGTGGATCCGAAATAAGGAGTTCCACTTACACGTAGCTTCTCTATCTTCTCATTTGACAACTTTGGCCATTTGAGGATTCCGTGTTGAATCCACGACGACGGCACATTGATAACCTTGAACCGCTGGTTCTCTATGATTTGCGCGACCGAAAACATTGTTAAACGACGGACAAAATAAAATAGATACCATACAAAATCACGGCGGAAACAGGAACGATGTTTTGGTTTGATCAGTGTTGCCTTTTGAAAGAATTTTCATCAATATATACATGAAATAATGAAAATTGTTATCGAACAGCAAAAATTTGTGTTCTTGAATGTAAACTTCCTTTAACATTTGGAGTTAAAAACATGTTCGAATTGTTTGGACTCCACTTAATAAAGAATGAAATCATTGACTGTACATCGTTACGATGTAAAATTTGGCAACCAATTCAAGAAGTTGCCAGGTGCGTGATGATGTACGATCGGATTCCAAAATATACGATATTAGATAGGCAATCTAGAATCATAATGGCGTGTTTAAGAAATTTTATTAGGTATAATATATATGGTTCTATCGTATACGTATCGATGTTATGTTCTATACTGTTCGGGGAATAGATCGCTAACTATACCGTATATTACGCTATACATCGTAATATTGTACGAGTAACTTGATAAATTGTTCGTAGATAAGACGAAATACTTCATTTACGATTGTATTGAATGATTTACGAGGTAATATACGATACAGTCGAATGCTTTTAAATCATTCGACACTATAGCACAATTGAACAAGTTATATGTACACTGTGCCATGATTTCTATAGAGAATGCTGTATATTATGAAATAATGGATTTGAGCTAACGAAAAAGAATGTATATTGCCTCCACTTTTATGGCTATATGGCCTTTTTTTAACTTATATACGACTATTTTTGATGGTATATATATTTGAATACGTCTTTTGAATCTCTTATATTCCAACTAAAATGTTTGCTGGGCAGTGCATTTATCCTAAATGTAAATGCATTTTTAAAGGTATTTTTCTACTTTTGATGTTTAAGCCCATCAGGAAAAAGGCTATTTTAGTGTCTGAACACGAAACAATGAAGCAGGGTACTTCTGTCCATAAAGCCCTAGCGGGGTAAAACGCCAACGATTTTAATAAATTTTGGAGATTTGCGAAGTTTTTAGCGGGTTTTTTTTACACAAATGTGTTCTTAAAACCAATACCTTGTAATTTTAATAAAAATGATTTCCAGATATTCATTTAAACAAGAATAACAATCAAATTAAATTTTGTGGTGGCTATCCATCACTTAAGTTGTAAAAAGTGATAAAATGAAATAAGCTTTTACACCAAGATGATTGCTTAAAACATTCTCACCATTGATTTTATTGATTTTTCTAATTATATATTTGAATTATCAATTGTTGAAAAACTGTAGTAATCCTTCAATTTATGGACAAATCGCCCTCCTCTCAAAGTGCTGTTCGGTAAGATGTAAACAAAAACATCGATAATCGAAATGACGTATCGATCTTCTTCTTTGCTTAGTCTTAAATTATCATTAGAATGCATAATAATTATAACTTTGGAAAATTTTTGGCTTTCAGTCAAATTCTTAAGAAAAACAGCGTTTTCCTATTTCATCCGACGTTTCGGCGTAATGTATTTCGCCTTCTTCAGGGCGAAATACATTACGCCGAAACGTCGGATGAAATAGGAAAACGCTGTTTTTCTTAAGAATTTGACTGAAAGCCAAAAATTTTCCAAAATTAACAAACAACAGTCGCTAAAGTTTTATCAATAATTATAACTTTCGTTCGGATTTGAGTAAATATCGTGCACTAAAAATCGAAGCGGTTCTATAATTTGTCGTCAAAAGCAGCAGAAAACTTTGGTTGAAACTGACATAGTTCAAAATAAAGTAAAAAATTCAAAAAATTTAAATTTTTTAATTGAGAAATGTTAACAAACCACTTGCTTTTATGTGTAGATAAACATGGAAAAAAATATTTTTACCACTTTTTTTCCGAATCAAATAACATAATTATTATATTTTCACTGTGAATATTGTGTTGTTTTTGAGTCGTTTTGATCCAATGTTTTGGAGCATCATTTTCCTACACTAGGGCGTTTAACATCCAATGATTTCAAAGGTTGGATTTAAAAACGTTAGTAAAAAATCGAATGTTTTCATAGTTTTTACAATAAGAAGTAATATTATTGACAGAATATGAGTAGAAGATAGAAACACGAAGCATATATTGCAATGTATTCGGGTGCTCAGCTTATGCATTCCGCATACTTGGTCATTTTCCTTAGCAGGTGCATATTCCCCCGAAATACCCCAACTCACAAATCATAGCTGTTTTCTATAGTTAAATTAGCGTCCTTATTAAGGTGGCCATTATGCCCTTATCTCCCCTTTTAAAGCAAATCTCGTCAAAGAGAAAGTTAAGTCTTAATTATTGATTCTAGAATTTAAAACCATTTAAATTTTATTTTAATACCACTGTCTAAAAGTTTTAAACATTGCATAAGTGTTGCAGGCAGGGTTGCCATCATTTTTTTTCAAAAATCAGGGAATTGATGAAATAAAAATCAGGTAAAATCAGACAAAATCAGGCAAAATCTTTTTTTTTTGGTCATCACTCTACATTTTCTTTTTCATATGTGTTGTGAATCTACTTAGTTGAATATTTCTACTAAATCAAAGTAATCGCAAAATGCCCTTTAATTCCCTTTTTGAAATAAGAATTAAAGGGAATCTTTCGATTGCTTTGTTTTAGCCACATTTTCACTTTTCAACTTCAGCTATGATACCTTATCCAGTTCCTTACTACCCATTTTTCATCACATTCACAAAAATCAGTCAAAACCAGCCATATTTTAAAGAATCAGGGAAATTCAATGGCTTATCAGGTTGTCCGGCAGAGCCACGAAAAATTAGGCAAACCCTGGAAAATCAGGCACATTGGCATCTCTGGTTGCAGGACAGGAGGCAAAACCACATTGCTTACAAATATTTAAGAGCAAACCAAAATAGTCTGAAAGCTTATATGCAAAATTGCATTTTTGTCTTTTTTTTTGTGGTCATTATTATATCTGATTGAGTTTTTATCTTGATATAATGTTATCGGAGGGTGATATAATCTAGTTTTCCTTCCATGAACTGTTTGTTTGGGATGAATGAACCCATTGGGCTTTAAATTCCGTAAAAAATGAACTATTTGATATAATTTGAGAAAATTAAACATCCCACGATTACTTAATTATATCTCATTTTGATAATAAAAATGAATATGAAAATATCCCAGCATGATATAATTTTGTTTTTCTCATCTGACCGGATAGAGAAAGGTAAACTCCACTGTCCGTGTTCGCTGAGTTCGCTCGAGAGCTCCGGGAATACCTGTGTGCAGCAGCACGCCCAGTACAGTTCATAAAAAAACTGGACATTAAAAGACGATGTACAACAGCATAAAAACCCGAGAAAATTGATTACTCCTGGGAACATCGCGGCGGAAATTTGTTCTCGTTCCAGGTCCAAGTCCAGTCGCATGTTATTGGGGATGTCGCGGCCTGATGTTCCGGAAGTGGAAGGAGGAAGGCCGGGAAAAGTTTTCCTTCTCTGGACCGACCAGGTTGGTATCTCTGCTTTGAACATGTACACACCCAAATTCTGTCCCTCGCTGTTGATGATAGCCTGTCTATATTGTCAACTCATGCCAATCAAAATATCTCGAAGGAATACGGATAGATTCGGGGAGGAACAATTGAGGGTGTTTTTTCTTACCTTAAAATAGCCTGTAGTAGCTTTTTTTCTCAAACATTTCTATAGTGATTAATTCAAACTTTTTTTTATTTGATCATAAGGATTTTAACACCAGGATGTCATTCATTTCTCATGCCCAATTAATTCAAACGAGAAAAACTTTTGTTTTAAATAAATATTACAAATAGGCTCACTATAACTAAGTCTATTGATTAATGCAATCAAAGGCTGAAGCTTTGTAAAGTAAAGGAAGGTGTTTGTTGGAAACTATAAAGCACTCTCCTCCTCCACCTCTGTATTTTACAAGATCTGTTCTGAAAAGTTACAACAAGCTAAAGCACTGAAGTAAGTACTTATGTATGTTCCTACTTTAGAGCTTGCAACATTTTCATTTTCGCCGGTGCCAGTTAAGGCGCGTTGCTGTTCGTTTGTGAATGGGTTTTCTTCTAATTGCTATCGGTACAAGAACTCATCTCTCTGATTTGCACAAAAATGAATCAAATGCTTTCTTCATTTGCGAACATTCAAACTCAATGGGCATTTCGTGTCAGAATCGAGCAAGTCCGCCCAATTGATGCATACTAATTCTCCTCGGCCAGCCCGACAACGGAAGCTCGTTTTCTCGTTCTCGATCTGCCTGGCAAACATCAGGCCCGGTCCATTGACTAAATAGTTAGAAAAGGTACTAGTTCAGTTCCATCCGACTTTCGGCCATTCAACCGAATGGCATTTCTCAGGCCCGGAGAACATTCTCCGGTGGATTCGAGACTTGAAATGGAATATTTGAATGAACAATAAATTTTAATTAAATTATCCAAACGAAATGATACTTGAGCTGGCATTCGAAGATCGGGATGGTACTTGAGTTGCACTTCAGAGCGCTCGCTCCGGCGAAAGTGTGTAGTTACTGAAATCTGCGAAAATGAAAATATGATTCTAGGACGTCCCTTGAGCCTGGTGGGAATGCTAGAACGTGTAATCCTTTTTCGATTCTTCCAGTTTTTATAACATTCTTCAAAGCATAAATATCAGCACTCAGACTTAAAATATTTATTTCTTGGGAAAACGTAACACAATTTATTTGAGATTTATCGTCAAAAAACAATTTTAAACTCAACAAGTCCTAACGTGAGGAATGTGATAATTTTCTAGCTGCAGTCGTCGCATGTCGAATGAAAGTTTCGTTTGGGTACCTTTGAATTATGGCTGGCAACTGGCTGGGGCAGCTCTCGAGGAGGCTGGCCAAGCTAATGCCGGCAGCTGATAGTATTTTGTTCACTCGGTTCGGTCTTCAAGATCTTATAAATATTTTTTTTGGGGTCCCTTCACTTTCCCAGCCAAAAGTATCGACTTTCGGTTGGGATTTTGCGGAAGCACGTCTCGTTTGGAGTATTGTGCAAGTTGAATCGTTCAGAACTAATCAAGTAGGTATTTTTTTTAAAGAAGTGAATAAGTGTCAAAAATATAACAATCAGGCTTTTTCAAAATTCAGTAATTGTAAAACATATGTATGTGGACTGACTGATCTATTTATTGGTAAGAGAGATTCATTACAAATTTATTCATGCATTCATTCATTGATTCATTCATTCATTCATTCATTGATTCATTCATTCATTCATTCATTCATTCATTCATTCATTCATACATTCATTCATACATTCATTCATTCATTCATTCATTCATTCATTCATTCATACATTCATTCATTCATTCATCCATTCATTCATTCATTCATTCATCCATTCATTCATTCATTAATTCATTCATTCATTCATTCATTCATTCATTCATTCATTCATTCATTCATTCATTCATTCATTCATTCATTAATTCATTCATTCATTCATTCATTCATTCATTCATTCATTCATTCATTCATTCATTCATTCATTCATTCATTCATTCATTCATTCATTCATTCATTCATTCATTCATTCATTCATTCATTCATTCATTGATTCATTCATTCATTCATTCATTGATTCATTCATTCATTCATTCATTCATTCATTCATTCATTCATACATTCATTCATACATTCATTCATTCATTCATTCATTCATTCATTCATTCATACATTCATTCATTCATTCATCCATTCATTCATTCATTCATTCATCCATTCATTCATTCATTAATTCATTCATTCATTCATTCATTCATTCATTCATTCATTCATTCATTCATTCATTCATTAATTCATTCATTCATTCATTCATTCATTCATTCATTCATTCATTCATTCATTCATTCATTCATGCATTCATTCATTCATTCATTCATTCATTCATTCATTCATTCATTCATTCATTCATTCATTCATTCATTCATTCATTCATTCATTCATTCATTCATTCATTCATTCATTCATTCATTCATTCATTCATTCATTCATTCATTCATTCATTCATTCATTCATTCATTCATTCATTCATTCATTCATTCATTCATTCATTCATTCATTCATTCATTCATTCATTCATTCATTCATTCATTCATTCATTCATTCATTCATTCATTCATTCATTCATTCATTCATTCATTCATTCATTCATTCATTCATTCATTCATTCATTCATTCATTCATTCATTCATTCATTCATTCATTCATTCATTCATTCATTCATTCATTCATTCATTCATTCATTCATTCATTCATTCATTCATTCATTCATTCATTCATTCATTCATTCATTCATTCATTCATTCATTCATTCATTCATTCATTCATTCATTCATTCATTCATTCATTCATTCATTCATTCATTCATTCATTCATTCATTCATTCATTCATTCATTCATTCATTCATTCATTCATTCATTCATTCATTCATTCATTCATTCATTCATTCATTCATTCATTCATTCATTCATTCATTCATTCATTCATTCATTCATTCATTCATTCATTCATTCATTCATTCATTCATTCATTCATTCATTCATTCATTCATTCATTCATTCATTCATTCATTCATTCATTCATTCATTCATTCATTCATTCATTCATTCATTCATTCATTCATTCATTCATTCATTCATTCATTCATTCATTCATTCATTCATTCATTCATTCATTCATTCATTCATTCATTCATTCATTCATTATTCATTCATTCATTATTCATTCATTCATTCATTCATTCATTCATTCATTCATTCATTCATTCATTCATTCATTCATTCATTCATTCATTCATTCATTCATTCATTCATTCATTCATTCATTCATTCATTCATTCATTCATTCATTCATTCATTCATTCATTCATTCATTCATTCATTCATTCATTCATTCATTCATTCATTCATTCATTCATTCATTCATTCATTCATTCATTCATTCTGGTTGGGTATAGGACCGATTACCTGGGTTGGTTCCTTCGAAAGCGTCTCGTCCTATCCCAACCTTTGCCGTTGTCCGTTTGGCTCAGAATTCCCCAACCAAGACCGCATGCAGAGGAACAATGGCGGAGTTCCAAGTCGCTGCCACCGCACGTTATCGGACTATTCACCGATTTGATTTTTCTTGTATTCCGGGAGGATTTTTCGATTCCTCGTATTAAAAAGGGCATGCAATTTCATGCAACTATTAACTTTTAATTTTCGATCAACTTTTAAAATTATGAAAACTTATATAAAAAAACTGGCCAGATCGGCGTTCGCGCACAAACCAATCGGCTCTAGACTCGGGTGGCAACTGGTGATCACGAGCAGGTTGGCTGGGCAACAATAGGTCGTCGTCGGGTGGCTCGTTAGCACTAGCTATCGCTTTTCCTCCCTCCTCAGTCCATCTCACAAAATATAATCAAATCCTCACTCATCAATTCCAGGGTTGTACATTCGCACGGTAAGTATCAAACATCCGCACCCACCCTGAAAATGCAGCATTTTCTGAATCATTCATCAACCCTTTTAAAAAACATCAATCATTTTGACAAACCGACATCTTTTTTTTCCAATCTGACCAAAGCATACTCATGCTTTTCAAACAGAGACCTTTCTCACAGTTATTCAGACATTTCTGACACTAACTTTCAGACTTCTATACAGGCTCAAATTATTCTTTTATTTCTTCACCTCAGTCAAAACAAACAAACTTTATTTCTGACTATCAATCATACACATTCTGACAGTAAACAGACTCTATCTTCCTGACCTTTTCATAATTTTGATGACGACATTTCGTTCAAATCATTCGATTCCGAAATCGGCAGTAAACATATTTTCTCAACTGGACGCTTCACAAATCCCTTTTCTGTTTTAAGTGTGACTACTCTCACAATCTCATCTTCTCCCGGATGAACCTCGTGAATTCTTCCCATTTTCCACTTAAGTGGCGGAAGATGATCTTCGTGGATTACGACCAATCGACCAACATCTATCGACACTGCCGGACGCCAACGCTTTGTTCTTCCTTGTAGTAGATTTAAATATTCCATTTTCCAGCGCTTCCAGAAATTCTGAAGATTTTTCTGAATGGATCGGATTGCATCAAGGCGGTTAAAGGGAATATTTACCAGCTCTTCTTCAGGAATCGACTGGAGTGATGAACCAATTAAAAAATGAGCAGGCGTCAATGGTTCGAGATCGTCAGGGTCATCAGACATCTTAGTTAATGGTCTGGAATTCAGGCAGGCTTCTACCTGAACCAGAAGTGTTGTCATGTCTTCAATCGAGAGCGCTGTTTCCTTCATGACCTTGAAAAGATGTTGTTTTGCAGACTTAACAGCTGACTCCCATAAGCCACCAAAGTGCGGACCACTTGGGGGATTAAAATGCCATTTGATTCCATCATTGGCGCATTCCTTCGAAACCTTCTCTTGGAAATCTTTATTTTGCAAAAGATGCCTGAGATCTTGAAGGTAGTTCTTGGCTCCCACAAAGTTAGTCCCATTATCTGAGAATATTTCTTGGCATTTTCCTCTGCGCCCAAAAAATCTTCTCAGAGCTTGAAGGAATCTTCCTGTCGATAAGTCTGACACTAGCTCTAAATGTACTGCCTTTACCGCCATGCAGACAAAGACAGCGACATAGGCCTTTACTGCTACTCTCCTGGGTCCTGGTCTTATAAGAACAGGACCGAAATAATCAATTCCGGTTTTGCAGAATGCTCTTGACGGTGTAACCCGAGCAGGGGGGAGGTCACCCATTTGCTGCTGAACTAACAACGGTTTTGATTTGAAGCATCTCATACACCGATGAACAACAAACCTAATTAAATTTCGTCCACCAAGGGGCCAGTATTTCAGCCTAATTACAGCTAGCATAAGTTGAGGGCCCGCATGCATCAGCTTTTCGTGGTAGTGTTCTATCAGCTTCTGTGTGAAAGGGTGTTTAGCTGGTAGGATAATCTGGTGCTTTGTATCAGCTGATTCTTGTGAATGACTTAATCTGCCACCAATTCTCATGATCCCATCTTCAGGAGAAATGTAAGGATTGAACCAACGTAGAGGGGATTTACATGCAACAACCTGATCAGATGACAAAGCTTTCCATTCATTGGGAAACGTTTCACGTTGCACTCGGGAAACTAAACTGTGTTCTGCCACCTCTAGTTCAGCTGTGGATAAAAATCCTGAGTTCTTGCGCATCTCTTTGGGCAGTTTTAACAATTTCATGAGTCGCAAATAGTACGCTGTTCTTCGTATTAACTTCGTATATGTGGCGTGATGACTAATATACCAGTCGTTGAAGTCTGCTAACGGTGCGGAAATGTTAGCAACAGTTTTCCGACATCTTTCTTCTTCAACTTCATTAGACGATTGCAAGACAGATTTAGGCCAAAATTCTGGGTCATGACTTAATCAACTGGGTCCCTTCTACCATAGTGAATTTTCTAAAATAGATTCTGGATAAATTCCGCGAGAAATAATATCCGCTGGATTATCAACTCCTGCAACATGACTCCAAGTGTGGCCTTCTGTTATAAATTGAATTTTAGAAACTCGGTTTGCGACGTACGTAGTCCATGTGGAGGGTGTCGATTCCAGCCATCGCAAGACGCACGAAGAGTCTGTCCAAAAATATACCTTACACGATATTTCAAGTGATTCTGCTAGCTTTTGGTAGAGTTGGGCAGCCATCAAAGCGCCACACAGCTCCAAACGTGGAATCGACTGACACTTCAGTGGTGCAACCTTGGATTTAGAACTGACCAACCGTATCCAAACAATGCCTTCTGCATCTTTGCTTTTCACGTAAGCACACGTGCCAAAAGCCTTCACTGACGCATCCGAAAAACAATGTATTTCCACTAAAACAGCATTAGGAATGATTAAGCAACGATTGATAGTAATTTCTTGTAGCAAGGGAAATTGTTCATAAAATTTCCACCATTCCTTACCCACCTTTTTAGGTAGAGGTGAATCCCAATCCAATTTTTTACCATTACTATCTTCGTAAGTCCAAAGTAATTGTAGGAAAATTTTTGCTGTCGTAATGGCAGCTCCAACCAGGCCCAGTGGGTCAAACAAAGACGCTATAACTGACAAGATTTTCCTTTTCGTTAACTGTTCCGTCAACTCTAACCGTGGAATTTGAAATTTAAGTTTCAAAACGTCTGACTTTGGTCTCCAAACTAAACCAAGCGTAGTAACTGACGGGTCTGGGTCCAAAAGGATTTCGTCTGATACCTTGATCGCTAAGTTCTGCTGTGAAACTCCTTTCAATACTTCAGGACTATTCGAAGCCCATTTCCGAAGTAAAAATCCACCTGCTTTCATGATTGAGTCGAGTTCCTGACGCAAAATAATCGCTTCTTCCGTTGTGTCTGCTCCGGTTATAACGTCATCCATATAGACATCGTTGCACAGTACCTGTGCTGCCTTTGAGTAGTTTTCTCTTTCATCAATGGCTAATTGTTTCAGGGCCCTAGTTGCTAAGAATGGAGCTGGCTTCGTACCATATGTGACCGTATTCATTTCGTAGACGTTTATTTCCTCTTCTGGAGAACCTCTCCAAAGAATGCATTGTAGAGGCCGATCTTCCTGCCTGACATAAACTTGCCGAAACATTTTTTCGACGTCTGAAACGATCATGATTTGTCTTGTCCGACTGCGCAAAATAATGGAGCGAAGATCTTGTTGAATTGTCGGACCCAGCAGCAAAGCCTCATTCAAAGAAACGCCTGAAGAAGTTTTGCAACTTGCGTCGAAGACAACACGAACTTTAGTCGTTGTGCTGGCCTCTTTCAGAACTGGGTGATGTGGAAGAAAGCACCGCTTTTTGGCATCCCTTTCCTCAACCTTTCGCATATGACCCAACTGTATGTACTCATTCATAAATTTATGATATTCTTCATATAAAACAGGATTCCAAGCTAACCTGCGCTCTGTACCCTTGAGACGGTCCATCGCGATTCTCTTTGATTCACCCAAACGCTGAATGACAGACTCATTCCTTGGTAAACTGACAATATACCGATCATCTTCCGAACGTTGAACGTCTTTTTTAAAAATCTCTTCACAGCGTGCTTCTTCAGGCGAAAAACTGGGACCAACATCTATTTCCTCGCTCAACCAAAACCGTGAAACCATGTCCTCTATAGTTTCCGAAACTGACACATTACAGGTGATTTGGTCACTTTTGCTTGATAGAGATTGACCACCGCAAATCACCCATCCAAAAACAGACTCAATCAGTGTTGGGAGGTTGTTGCCCAGAGAAATTTCCTGACCTGATTTGAAGAACGAGAAAAATGATTCGATTCCCAACACAAGGTCTACTGATCTGCATGTGAAAAATGCTGGGTCTGCCAAAGTTATTTCCTGGAGCATTCTCCAGCCCGAAATATCAACCGATTGCGTTGGTAAGTTTGCAGTAACCTTAGGGAAAACTAGAAAATCCGTTGTTAGAGAAAAGTCCGACACTCTCGACCGTAATTTTGCTCGAATTTGTTGCTTCACCTGTGCATTTGATTGACCAATCCCTTGCACAGTAACCGACACCTTTTTCCGACTTGCCTTGATTAGCTGACTCAATCTTTCCGTTGCAAAATTGCATTCCGACCCGGAATCGAGAAGTGCTCTTGCCGGAACCTTCCGACCATATTCATCTTCCAACCAAACCACCGCCGTAGCTAGTAAAACCGTAGACGGACGCTCCACACCTGACGCCGACACTGACGTGACGTTCACTGACTCATCTGACTCTATGCTTGCCGAATTTACCGAATTTCCGTGGTTCCGATAATTTGAGCAACTTGTGCTTGCAATATTTCCTTTACCATCTCGAGAGCAAACCAAGGTGTGATGACGTCCCTTGCAATTCCGACAAGAGAATTTTGATTTGCATTCCCTTGACTGGTGCCCAGCTCGAAGACAATTTCGACACAACTCTTGTTTCAACAAGACCGAGTCCCTTTCCGTTGCGTTTAGTTTTTTAAACTCAGCACACTCATATAAGAAGTGACCACCAGAACACATGGGGCAATTTGAACCTGAAGTTTGGAAGGATCCGTAGCTTGTTTTTACAAATGGTAACCGAAACTTCGAAGAATGCTGCTGAGCGAATTTAGTATCTGCAGATTTAACCGGTAAAGACTCCAAAACAGTGACCCTTTTCTGAAGAAAATCCATAAGCTGGGAAATTGTCTCTTGTTCCTCAGATGCCGAGTGTTCTTCCCAACTGCGACGAGTAACTGGATCTAAACGACTCGTTAGCAAATGTATCAACAGCAAATCCTTGTAATCAGCAGATTGGACTGCCTGATCTAAAATTTGAACCGCTTTTTGAAAATCTTCAACCAAACTGTGCAATTCCGATGGGGATTCTTTTGTAAGTTGAGGAAGCCTAAATAAAGCTGGAATTTGTTTCTTCTTCAACAACTTACTATTATTGTAACGCTTGACCAAAAGATCCCAAGCCACCTGATAATTTGCTCGGGTAATTTGTAGAGAATCGACCAAACTCTTTGGCTCACCTTGCAGACAGCCCTTCAGATAATGAAACTTCTCTACATCTGGAAGATCAGTTTTCCAGTGAATGAGAGAAGTATACAGATCACGAAAGCTCATCCATTCATCAATGTTCCCGCTAAATGTCTGCAATTTTATTTGTGGTAACCGAACATGATCTAGTGTATGATGGGCAGCCGAATCATTCAAGCGATCAACACCAGAGGTGCGAAGAGATCCCATCATGAAACATGCAGTGCCGATTCTAACAGCCCGACGTCAGCTCCGAAAAAATCATCTTGCAAAGTTGCAGACTGATTCTATTTCCCTTACGTGCAGAGCGTCGAACGTGTCTGCAAGTAAAAGTCGCGATGACTGCACGTTACGAAAATTTCAAACTTGCAAGCCCGAAGATAAAATCCCTTGAGCCGAACAGAAAGAATCATTTCCGAAGATAGCTACAGTCTGCAAGTTGCTTGCATGCAGCGCGATGATGCGATGTACGTTTGCAAATTTGCAACTTACAAGTTACAGGACGGTGGACTCGTTCTTGTGCGGTTGGATTCGTTCCACTAACCTAGGTAGGACCGACCGAACCGAATCCATGGAGAAAGAAAGTGATAGGCCGAAGAGCCACAGCCAGGGTTGCCAACATTTATTTTCAATAATCAGGGAACTTGCGAAATAAAAATCAGGCAAAATCAGGCAACGTAAAAGTAACGGAAAGTACGCTCAAAGTGATGACCTTTTTTTTTTTTTTTTGATCATCTCTCCACATTTTCACTCCATCATGTGTTGTGAGCCTACTTAGATGAATAACTCTACTGCATCAAAGCAATCAAAAGATTCCCTTCAATTCTCTTTTGTAATAAGAATTAACGGGAATCTTTCGATTGCTTTGATTCAGCCACATTTTCACTTTTTCACTTCAGCTACGGTACCTACTCCAGTTCCTTACTACCCATTTTTCATAACATTCGCAAAAATCAGGCAAAATCAGGCATATTTTCAAAAATCAGGGAAAATCAATGACTTATCAGGTTGTCAGGCAGAGCCTCGAAAAATCAGGCAACGCCTGAAAAATCAGGCACATTGGCATCTCTGGCCACAGCCACCGACCATCAATTCAGTTGCCGTTCAGCCATCGAAGCGTGCGTGTGTAGCGTATGTACATGGCTGTCTGCAAAACACTCGGCGCGCCGCCGTACTACAGAAGTAAGGACATGTTGGAGTTGTTGTTGTTGTTGGTGCCTTCGTGCTCGTTTCGTTTCCTTCTAAGACGGATTCGAAAGGAAGTGGTGCCCAAATTTTATTTGAGTTTTCAATGATCATTCTAGGGTGTTTAAGATAAATCATCAAAGCAAATAAAAACTAGTTTGTTTTGATTATAACTTTGTCATCTTACAAGTTATTTATGAATACAAAAGTGTTAATAAAAGCTTATCTTAAAAATGTTGGAAAATCATCTTTATTGTTTTATAACACAGCTGCGGCCCGAAAAATTCAATCCATTCTCCATGGATAGGATCACTTGATAAAATAGAATCACATATTAAAGATTCAGTATTGAGAGCAGGGTTGCCAACATTCACAAATTCAAGGAGCTTGAAAAGAAAAATCAAAGAAAATCAGGTTAACATAAAATGATCGAGCTGAGTGCCTTTTTTGGTCACCGTTGTAAAATGAAATGGAGTTGATACACATTACCGTTCATAGTTCTATTAAATAAGCTAAGTGCTCACTGTCACTTCAAACTTTAAACACGATGTTATTTGATTTCATGCCATTAATTCATATTTCGTATCAAAGCGTTTTTTTAATGTGATTCAGCGTTTTTCAAATATGTGATTCAGCAGTTGTTTGAAAATCTACTTTTTTGGACTTGTTTTATTTAAATTTTGATATTTGAGATACTTATCAAAGCCTTTTGCAAAAATTCTTCATAGTAGTTCTCGCGAAGTTAAACTTAAAAGTGGCAGATTTCAAAAGTTCGTTACGAAAGATACGCAAACAGTTTTAAAAACTTGAATAAAAAATTCCGATTTGTATGAAAATGTTCATTCATGTTAATCCTTTAGTCAATTTATTTTGATAAAAAGTACATAAGTTGCTGACTTTGAAACATAAATCAATAATTTATTCAGTTTCCATACTTCTTATTTTGAAGATTATGCAATTGACTGATTGATGGGCGAAAGCGTGATATGTTTAACCGTGAAACGTCCAGCTTTTTATAAGCAGTTTCGTAATATCTGAGATAAATAGCAACCGTTGAGTAAGATTTTTAAAATTTAAGTTTCTACGAAGACTGCAAGTAATTTTGGCTTTGAAGTAAAAGAAATTTTTTCTTCCTTCTGTTGAGACGAAATTCTGATGAAATTTTATACCAAAATGAATTATAGATATTTTTCAAAGTATAACTTAAAACGCTTTACAGTCTTCAGCAAAGAAGTAAAAAATAATATATAGACAGTAATTGATTTATCATAGCACTGATTTTTAAAAGCCTTATCAGTAATACTGGATGCGATAGACAAAATCTGACCAAAAATTCGAGTTCAGGACGGGAAATTAATTAAAAACAAGTTATAAAACTTTGACAGAAGATTCGAATCAAACAGTGTGTGAAGTTTTTGAGTTCAAGGTTGGAATGACGACGAGCAAGCACTGAATTTCTATTGAGTTTTGTACCGATCTGTAAAAACTTTCTGTAAAAACTGTAGATAACTTGGTAAAGATGACGTGATTCTTATACATGTCTAAGCAAATGAAACTGAATTCTAAAATTGAAATTCACACAATTTAATCTGTGATCCTACTAATCAACTGATCCTGCCTTTGGAGAATCGATTGAATTTTTCGGAACGAAACTTTAAAGAATTTTAAGGCAGCTCTGTTATAAAACAATATAGATGATTTTCCAACAGAGTTTGGATCAGTTTTAATTAACAACTTTGTGTTTATAAATAACTTGTAAAATGACAAAGTTATAATCAAAACAAATTTGCTTGTATTTGCTTTGATAATTTATATCAATCACCCTGGTATGATAATTGAAAATTCAAATAAAATTTGGGCACCACTTCCTTTCGAATCCGTCTTAGAAGAAAACGAAACGAACACGAAGGCACCAACAATAACAACTTCAACATGTCCTTGCTCTTGTCGTACGGCATGCCGCTTCGCTGGCTGAACGGCAACTGAATGGATAGTCGACGGCACCTCGGCCTATCATTTTCTTACACCATGCCATGGATTCGGTTCGGTTTTAGGTTGGGTTGGGGTGGATCAAATCGAACCGCACAAGAACGGGTCTACGGTTCTGTCTGTAACTTGCAAGTTTGCAAACGTAGGGGAAAAGTTCATATAACGCCCCATGTGGCTAATACGCGCCACCCTTGTTTTGAAGATTCTGAAACATTTTAAGCCTGCAAAATGTTACCAATTTGTTTTAAATGCTGTGATTGGTCATGGCAAGTATGAATTTTTCCTTAAAATGCCCCTGTGTCGTAATAATTTCACAATTTAGGTTTTTCTTCATTTCGATCTAAATTTTAAAACACTTTCAATAAGGTGTCACCAAGCAGGGAAAAACGAATAAGACAATATTTTCTGACACATCGATAGGGGAGAATCTAAACTATGATTTTATGCTGAAAAATCATAATGAACTCGCAAAGGTATGCTTTTTATGGGTATGTTCTATCACGGCCCATGTGCTCGTTATAACGCGCCAATCGTAGTAGGCTGAAAATAGCATACATTTTTCAAAAAGGCCAATTTTCATTGAAAATTAACAAAAAGTCTAAAACCATATTTTGAGCGTTAATTCAGCCCAAAAACTCTACTTTTCCATTTTTTTAAATTTTGATTAGTCCATTTTGGTTTTCTTTTCAGTCAAAGTGTCTGTAAGTATTGGTGTGTTTTCGGTCTTCGGCTGCTTTCGGGTGTGTTCGGCTGCTAGGCGCGTGTTGAATACACAGCGGCGCGTATTTGCAACACAGTTTTGTTCTGTGGCTTTGAATATGGTTTTTAAAAATCAAGTTTTTGAAGGAACTATAGCAATTTGAGTAATAAAAAATCATAGGCATTTGTAGAAAACACTTTTCTTCAACGATTGCACCCATTTTTAACACAATTTGTACGTGGAATACATAGAAAATCAGCGATTCGCTTAGGTGGCGCATAATAGGGCATGTTCCCCTACATCGCATCATCGCGCTGCATGCAAGCAACTTGCAGACTGTAGCTATCTTCGGAAATGATTCTTTCTGTTCGGCTCAAGGGATTTTATCTTCGGGCTTGCAAGTTTGCAACTGTTCCTAACTTCGGAGAATCGTTTGTAATTTTCGGAACATGCAGTCAAAGGATTTTACCGCGCGGTTGGCTTTTACTTGCAGACACGTTCGACGTTCTGCACATAAGGGAGAAAGAATCAGTCTGTAACTTTGCAAGACGATTCTTTCGTGGCTGACGTCGGTCTGTTAGAATCGGCTAAAAGTCGTGCGCTGCATGCTACATGTAGGGATCTCTTTGCACCTCTGATCAACACTATCGACAAAAGGCTCCTGCAGCTCTTTAAGCTTATCCATCAACACAGCCTTGGCCTCATAGTACAAATCGCTAACATCTTGGCGTTCCTTAGAAAAGTTAAAATCTTCCGCAACAAAATCTTCATGAGTTTTCACTTCGATAATCGTATCGCTAAATCTCTCCCACAAATCGTCAAGCCTTTCCAGTCTCACCTTAACCTGACTGCACGTGGTAGTTTCTCCGATAATTGAGATAAACTTTCTTATATCTTCGAAATCCGTAATAGTTTCCGACAATTTAACCCGCAAAGTCTTTAGACTGCTTGACTTGGATACCTTGGGAGGCATTTTGGACTTTTCCAATCAAAAACCAACAAAGTGAACCTTAGCACCAATTTGTTTCAACAAAATGTTCCAAAGAGAATCTTAACTCCAGTTTGTTTTCAACCAACGAATGAGACTTAAATTCCAGTCGGTAACACACCCAGGGCTTCACACGCAAAAAGTGTAATCAACGAAAATTATGTTTCAGTATTTTATTTAAAAATGCAGTTGATGATAAAATTCGATCCAATAAACTTCATACACTATTAGAATAAATTTTCTCATTCACAAACATGAAACACAAAAAATCCGACACAAATTAACAATTTTCAGTACATAAATGCAGAACCACTGCAGTACCACCACGGTCGGAAAACACTTCGAAAATTTCACTAAAGTTGCTCGAAGATTGTTGGAATTAGAGTTGATTGATGAATTTCATTGATGAGAGTTGATTGATGAATGTTGTGAGGAATGTTGAATGTTGATGAAAATGAAATCAGTTGATCCAACCGAACCGAGTGGGAAATTTGAGATGGACTGGTTTATAAGCTATTCGACCCGTTGTTGATGCTTACCCGAGCCAACCTTGTAGAACCACTACGTTGAACCTGCGTTGTATAGTTGCCACCTTACCGAACCTTTGTCCGCTCTCGAACCCTGCTGCCGAACCAATCGACACCGACCCAGTGGAAACCGACCGTTTCCCGAAACCGTGCCACACGATGAACCGATGCGCTGTACCAAACCGACCAGTAAGCTCCTTCGAATCTGCTGCGTTTCGCTTGGGCACCGTAAACCAGATCACCCTTGTGATCAACCGACCGTAGATCCAAATTGCCCAATCAAACGAGCACGATGTGTGTGGTGTTGAAGATGGCGATACTACGCCAAACCAGGAATACCAATGGAGTCGCCCGATTGTTCCGACCGAACAATAGCACCAGACCAGTTAGCGTGCAAAATGGCGTTACCTTCCGGAATTACAAAACCGCTCCGAGGTCCAGGTCATCCGGTTCGAAGGACCAAATGGTTGGATATAGGACCGATTACCTGGGTTGGTTCCTTCGAAAGCGTCTCGTCCTATCCCAACCTTTGCCGTTGTCCGTTTGGCTCAGAATTCCCCAACCAAGACCGCATGCAGAGGAACAATGGCGGAGTTCCAAGTCGCTGCCACCGCACGTTATCGGACTATTCACCGATTTGATTTTTCTTGTATTCCGGGAGGATTTTTCGATTCCTCGTATTAAAAAGGGCATGCAATTTCATGCAACTATTAACTTTTAATTTTCGATCAACTTTTAAAATTATGAAAACTTATATAAAAAAAACTGGCCAGATCGGCGTTCGCGCACAAACCAATCGGCTCTAGACTCGGGTGGCAACTGGTGATCACGAGCAGGTTGGCTGGGCAACAATAGGTCGTCGTCGGGTGGCTCGTTAGCACTAGTTATCGCTTTTCCTCCCTCCTCAGTCCATCTCACAAAATATAATCAAATCCTCACTCATCAATTGCAGGGTTGTACATTCGCACGGTAAGTATCAAACACATTCATTCATTCATTCATTCATTCATTCATTCATTCATTCATTCATTCATTCATTCATTCATTCATTCATTCATTCATTCATTCATTCATTCATTCATTCATTCATTCATTCATTCATTCATTCATTCATTCATTCATTCATTCATTCATTCATTCATTCATTCATTCATTCATTCATTCATTCATTCATTCATTCATTCATTCATTCATTCATTCATTCATTCATTCATTCATTCATTCATTCATTCATTCATTCATGCATTCATTCATTCATTCATTCATTCATTCATTCATTCATTCATTCATTCATTCATTCATTCATTCATTTGGAGAACTACAAAGAGCAAGCGTTGATCTGAAGGACGTCCTATGCAGCTCAAAACTTAAGTTTTATTGATACTTTCAAATTTAAAAACAATTTTAAATGACCTGATTTTCTGCTTCCAGACGCCTTTTGATTCAGGTTCCAAATACTATAAAATATGCAAAAAAATAAAATTTACAAAGGAGATTGAAAGTATTAAAGATACATGAGATATAAAAAAAAGAAAAATCAAAAGCCGTCAATATCATGCATTTAAAAAAAATCATTATATTTACGGCTCATCTTTCTTTCTTTGAGATCTCCTGTTTCTCTAATACCTGCCATCGCCTTTGAAAAATGTGATAATTGAAGATGTACCAAGACAAAAATAGACCATTAAATTTGATCGATCTCATGACCGTTGGCTTCAAAGATAAGGATGCTTCCACGACCTGCTGGCATCTTTCAGCGTTGGAATGATTAAAAAATGGTTATAATAATCTTCATGAGGGAACTTTCTTACCACCTCCTATACCTTCTCAACTCGAATCGATCCTATGCAAAAGCTTTTTCCCATGATAAATTGATGCTGCTCAAAACTGCGATGACGTCGTTATACGCACCCATTTATGCTTTCATTCCAATGGAGGAAAAACTCTCCTTTCCTCCCCAAGCAAATGCGCGAGAAAATAAAACCAAAAACCGCATACGTTTCCATAGAGGGTCGGAAATGATATCGCTTCAGGCGGCGAAGTCGGAAAAACGGGTTGAAAATTCAACGACACAAGAACAAGTAGGAGTAGCACAAGCAAGGAGATTAAGATGAAAACCAAGGAGATGGAGAAGAAGTTTCTTCAGAGGAGAGTGCGAGATTGCTTAGAGGTTATTAATGAGGGAATTGAGACAGTCGTCGAGCACTCCGAATGATGAGGCAAATTTTTCAGGAAATTTCCATAATTGGTAAGATACGCGAGCTTGTTTTAATTACCAATTCCAACGAATGTGCGCGCTTGTTGAAGACGGCAGAAAAGTCTCAGTCTCTCTCACTGGGTTGCGAGATAAAATGAATATTTATTTTTATGTGTTTGCTTATTTCGCTTTTCGACAAAAAGTTGTACCAGTTGAAAAACCTTCATCCGTCTGCTGCTGGTGGTGGCTCAATGTGGAACGAGCGTAGGTTCGGTAGCGTGTTTTATGTCCTAGGAAAAGCTTGTAAACGTTATTACGTACTTTCCCCAAATGGATCAAAGATTTGCTCTGGATGACAAGCTGATTTGGCAGTTGAAGAGCTTTTTTTCTGGCATCCATTAGATGTTTAAAGATAAGCTTTTAGCGTTCTATTATAAGGTTCTCTTTCAAAAGATGTGTTTTGCCAAAAGGAGTAGTACAATTAGTAAATAAAGCAAAATCACGAAATTAGTTCAAAATGCTCTCAACGAAGCTACTCAACGAAGGGATTCATATAAAGAGATAAATGGTAACAATAATAAAGCATATGTTTAAAAAACCTGGCGAAATAGTTTCGAAATAAGTTAACAATTTTTAAACTGCGACCCAGAGATTGACTCAAACATTCAGTCAGCGAAACATTTTTGTAGAGATTTGAATCCAATTGTGTTAGATGAAATTTCAGGGACTAGATAAGAGAAAATCGATATTGAAAAACATGCCAAAAAAATTCGCCTTGTCTCCCGGTAGGACTTGAACCCACAAGATGTGGGTTCAAGTCCTACCGGCAGACAAGGTGAATTTTTTTCGCATGTTTTTCAATATCGATTTTCTCTTATCTAGTCCCTGAAATTTCATCTTTTCTCTACAAAAAAAGTTTCGCTGACTGAATAAGTTAACAATTTTAAAACATTCAACCTTGATATTTTTCAACGCTATGAAAAAAGTCAATTTTAAAGCATACGCAATTGTATATTCTTTAGAAAAACCCAAATTAACGAATGTAAGGGTTAATTCCAAATCTCTAAGGAACGTACGCTCATCATAGTTCTCCAAATGATAATTGAAAAGTAAAAAGTTTCATTGAATGAATGAATGAACGCATGAATATATCAATGAATGAATTAATAAATGAATGATTAAATTTATAAATAAATTGAATAATTAGGGAATCGATGAATAAATTTATGAACTAAGGATTGTATGGAATGGATTTCTTCCCATGAAACACATAAATAATGTAAAGTGTTTCGAACTTTGTAAACTTAACTTTCGATCCATTACACGAAATGCTTTTTTTAACTGTCCTTTCTCAACTAACATGTCTATATTGTTTGTGATAGTTGACAATATAGGTCTGCTTTTCGAATAGTTACAATAGAGTGGTTCATATTTCCCAACTTCGTCGAAACCTTCCTTCCATCTTCTTGATCCGATCATTGAATAAATAATACTTGTGTGGATGGATTAAACCGCCACTTGATAGTTCGTCATGAACGTGCACGTCGGCCAGCCAGTCAGTCAGCGAGTACGACCCGAGCGAGCAAGCCGAGTGCAACAACGCGTAGTTCCCCCGATTAGGTTGGTCCTGTGGCCCGTCGTGACGGTACTCTTACCGATCGCCGAATCGGTCTACACAATACTGGTCAAAATTCAGATCATTTGGATAACTGTAAGGCAACTCTCAAAAACCTTCAAATTGGTAAAGAACTTTCTATGAAAAAAATGAAAATTTTCAAAAATAAGGTGAATTTTTCGTCGGTTTTTTCTGGATTCAGAAATATAACATTTTAAAAATTAACTGGTTTCATGAATCAGACTTTTTTGTATGTTCTCTACCTTTTTTTTCTTAACATAACGTTTATTAGGCATTTGACTTAAATATCTAAGTAATAATGTGCCGAGGGTCAATTCAATTATTGAGAACGGGATTATTGGAGGAAATAGGAAGAGGAAGGAAGTGAGAATGAAGGGTTATTTGGGTGTCTCTGGTGGCCGCCGCGCCTGCTGCATACTGCGCGTCACGACTGATCGAGAAGAGTTTGTAACCATATCTTCGCGAACAACTTCTAGTGACGAAGTTGCAGGAAGAAAGGTTGGAAGAGGGGTCCTTTTTCTAGGCGGTGAATCTGAATCCAAACTGGTGATATCAGTCTGGATAGATTGTTGCGGTGCTGTTGGAGTGTGCGGTTTTTCAAGTGTTCTTTTCTGGTTCTGGCTCGTCTGTTGGAGTGGATCTTCGTTTTTATTAACTTGCTGCTGATGTGTTGTACTCTTTTGTGTTTGGTTGGTTTTAACTGCATCTGCGTAGCTGGTTGTGTTGCTGCTCGTGTGTACCATGCGTCGGGCTTCGTAGATCGTGATGTTTTTATCGGTGCTGAGCTTAAGAGCTGTCGATTCTGCTGTTCATATGGGACACTTTCTATCTAAAGGGGAATGACCTGTTGTTTTGCAATTCCCACAAAAGGGATCGACTTGGCAGTTTGCGCTTTCATGTGTTCGAGAACAATTTTTGCATGCCAACAGATTCTTGCAACGGCTTTTAGGGTGACCGTATTGCAAGCATTGTCGACATAATAAAGGCTGCGAATAATAAATTCGTGTGCGAACGCGTAGGAGTCCGAAATTGATAAATTCCGGGATAATGGTGCTGTACCAGTTCCGGGATTTTTCGAAAAAAGCTCCTTCACTTTTACCCGTCAAATTCTCGATGACCCAATCAAGAACGGGTTTTTTGGCAGTTGTTTTTCTTTAGCACATTGAAGCGTCAAATAATATAAACGACCGTGTAAACTTTGGGGATCCATCCATTCCGGAATTGTCCGGTTAGGATGGTCACCCGGTGATGGGCTCATCACCACGCGCTCTACAACACCTTATCGATGGAAAAAAAAATCGTTGCCTTTTGAACAATGATCGAGAGTAAAATACGTCCGATACCGACGAAGGCTAGAAGCAAACTGCTCTACCTTTTTTATTGATCAAAAGTCTTCAACTCCTTTGTTTGCGATGAAATATAAATACAGTAGTTTTACGATTTTATTCCGTTAAAAAAAATTTCACCGTGAAAATGGCAAAACCGTAAATTTGGCGATACTTAAATTTAAGGTGGAAAAATATTTTTTATCTTCTTAAATAATAGATTATGATGCCTAAAGTAGTGGATACGCTTTGTATCTATCAATTTTAATCATGAGATGTATTTATTAAAGTTTGATAGACTCAAAGGATCGATTACAGTTCAAATTGTTCTTTTTGTTTAGCAATTTTAAGATTAAATCTTGATGAAAAATCATGTGGTCAACTAATTAAAGTTAATTATTTACTTTTTACTGAAATTCAGCAGTCATTATCTCTCATGACAATTTTAAAACAAGATTCGAATAAATCTGCATCAATTACCTTCTATTAATTTCTGGTTTCAATATTTTAATCTTTACATTTTTGATGAACTGAAAAATTAATCTTTTTTGAAAAACTTAGACTTTAAAAGTATATTTCGCGCAATTTACTTTATGAACAGATAATCCAATCTTTTTCATATTTAGCAGAAAACAAAATCTGAGACTCATTTATATGTTTTAAGGCAAAGCTTGATTCTTCACTTCCATCTTCATAAAAAAACCATTTACTCTTACACAGATTTCCATAAGAATGACAGCTAATTGGAGTGAAATTGGAGTTAAATTGGAGTGAAGGCTATTTCTCTCTCTGTTTAACACACGAGAAATCGTATACCGGGACTGCGAGCGCGCCCATCGCCCACAGCATACATGTAAATTCGGAATCGATCATTCGTGTGGTGAAGCGAGACGAAATCATTCATACAGCTCATCTGTCTCCCTTTTTTCAATTGGGCCTACCACAGTTTATTCCATTGACTCGTACACTCAGAAATATACTATTATGCATACCATAAGATTCTCTTATGAGGTGGCGCGATAAGAAAAATCAATGAAATTCATAAAATTATCTTATGACGCGAATGAATTCTTCAGAAGAACACCTTCTTCAAAAGAAGTTGTTGCTTTTCATAAGAGGGTCTTATGAAAACTGAAAATTTCACGTTTGATGAGAATAATTCAAGATTATTAATGTTTAAAACATTTTATTTATTTTGCTGGCTTATTTGGAGCATTATAGTCACCATCAGCAACACATACACACCTGGTTCCAACAAAGTTACTCTGCCGCATAGGTCCTATAATCTATCCCTTGCTACCGGTCAATATGCTGAGAAGTCATTTGTCAAGTC
Source organism: Uranotaenia lowii (assembly GCF_029784155.1). Classification (NCBI taxonomy): domain Eukaryota; kingdom Metazoa; phylum Arthropoda; class Insecta; order Diptera; family Culicidae; genus Uranotaenia; species Uranotaenia lowii. The sequence continues at coordinate 234,081,045 of NC_073693.1, read as the reverse complement.
AGAATAAAGAAGTCAAGAAGAAGTCAAGTTGAATAAAAAACATGTGTTTTAGATTTCAAATAACTTCAACGTTTACAAAAATTAAACTTACCATTAAAAATAACCACCATAATCACTTTTAACTATTAAGAAAACTCCACTTCCATTTTATGCCTCGTATGACGATGAAAGTAATGACTGTTGGAATGAATGTGTTCATTATTTTTTCACAATGCCGTTTCTTCTATTTTTCATAAAAACTTATTTTGAAAATAGGATGAGTTTCATAAGACTCTTATGAAAATCAATTTTACATTCTAAAAATCGGTTCATAAGATGCATCTTATGAAAATTATAATAAATATTTGCCTGAGTGTATTCTAACTTTAAACTGCAAATGTCAATGAACTATCTTACCCTTTTTTCTATGCTACCATTATTTCACACACCCTTTTTTCTACATTATACTATAATTCCCTACAATAAGCTACAGAAGATTTTTAAATTGGAGCGATTACGAAAAGTACCATCAGTTTTAACAAGAAAGTTGAAAGAACGGATGTTCGCCAAGAAGAATTATTTAAAAAAAATTAGAGAATTTAAAAAATTAAAAAAATTTAGTGATTTACTTTTTCAATATTGGGTTCGATTCCCGGTATCGACAAGAAAACTTTTGGGTTCGAATCCCATAAGTGACCGACAGGTAAAATGTGTTTCCTCATATTACTGATTATATTATAAGAATGTTCAATCAGTTGCCAGCTGGCCAGGTAATAATACGGATGCCGGAATACCTGTAAGTAAACTAGCCCACCTGATTGACTCGTTCTTCCAAAATATACCTACATGAACACACGCAATGTACTCCGATGTACTGGGGTTCCAAAAGGCAGCAATTTGGGCCCTCTGTTGTTTACAATGTTCTGTAATGACATTAATTTAATTCTAATTGGTTGTGGAGTTCTCCTGTAGGGGAGGAGCGGGCTATATGCGCCTATTAAGCAGAACACTGATTTAATCAAATATCACATCGAATATGTGTACATAGACTATATACACGTGTGCAGGAATCTGTTTTCTATAAATTAGAGTAATTTTTATGTTAAAATTTTCTTCTGTTTCCAAGAAAATGATTTTATTATAAGTGTTGTCTAAAATGCCTAACCTCAAACCGTGCGGGCTAAATGCGCCTATTTATGTTTTGAACAAGATTTCTGTTTTTAGGCAATATTTCAGTATAATTTCATTGAAACTGCTAGAAAGTAATAATTTCCGTACGACAAAGCTGAAGTTTTATAAAAATCTATGTATATTATAATTTTTAGGATAAAACAAAAGTTAGGGTTGCCATACTATGGAGGCAGTTCATCCATGAGAAAAACTTTATCAAAACTGTTTTTAGATCTTCAATTCTCTCTAAAGAGCTGAGATTTGAAGGTGCAATGATAAAAATCATTAAATTATTCTATTTAACCTGTTATTTTAGGATGGAGGCATTTTACAAACATGATGGTGGCATAGAAAAACACCCTATTATTCCACTATATAATCAATATTGAACGTCCACAAAAGCTGAAATATGTTTTATTTCTTAAGTTCATTTGAGTAAGAAACAAAAACCATCCTAGTTTTTGTTCAGAGCTTCTTTACGTATAATTTTTAAAAGTCGAAATATTACATCAAAATGTATCAAAACCTTGTATGGTTTTTTAATTTTTTTTTTAGTTTGTAAATTCATAAAATTCTTTCTTGCCTTATGTTCTAAGCGTATCACCCTCAAAATGCATTGGTCAGATAAGCTGTCTAGTCAGCCATTTCATCAAACAGCCGTAGGGTCATTTAACCCGATAGGCCCATTTAGGAAACCTTTCCCTTACGCGGACGACCTAAAAATATTTTTGGTCATAAACAGTTTAGCTGATTGTTACGAGTTACAAGGCTTCCTGGACATGGTTGTGAACTGGTGTGCTGATAATTTACTGGTTTTAAGCGTTGCTAAGTGTTGTGTTATTACATTCGGTCGGAGGAAACATCCATTCCTATATGAATACACCATATTCGGTGAGTCACTGCAACGTGTGGATCAGATAAAGGATCTTGGAGTTTTATTGGACAGTCATATGACTTTTAAGCCCCATTACTCTGTGGTACTCGAGAAGGCCAACAGGATGCTGGGATTCACTATACGCCTGAGTACAGAATTTACCGATCCCGTCTGCCTGCGAGCTTTGTATTGCTTCCTGGTTCGATCAATATTGTAATCTGCAAATCTGGTATGGTGGCCGTTTGAGGCTTTGTGGGTTGCGCGTTTCGAAGCAATTCAACAGCGATTTGTGCGGTATGCTCTCCGTGAACTACCTTGGGAAAAACCCGGTTAATCTACCGCCTTATCCACAACGATGTGCTCTGCTTGGACTCCATACGCTGGCGGATCTTCATTCCATTGGTCGTCACTGTTCGTGGCAAAGATCCTGAGAAATGAAATTGACTGCTGTTGGCTACTTTCCCGTTGTAACATTTATGCTCCAGAACGAACCCTTCGTAATCGAGACTGGCTCTCATTGGAACCACGAAGTACGCGCTATGGCAGTAACGATCCCCTTCGTTCCGCAAAAATATGCTTCCTCCGTTAATATACCCTATTCGATTTTAATGTATCCATTGCTACTTTCAAACAGCGGATTGAGCAAAGCATGAGTGAACGGTTAAGAAACTAGCAAACGATTTATGTAAACCTTGATTTAAGTTTTATTCATTCAGACACCCACCTTTGTCAGATGATTTCAAGATAATAAACAAATAAACAAATAACAGTTCATACGAAGCCGTGGGCTCCGGAGAATTGTCGAACTGTATGTTGGATATCCACCATGGGTGCACGGATTCACCGCAGTTTCTGCCTAAGTATGTGCTCACATGCATTCTTTAGATTGTAAAGTTCGACAAATCTCCAATGCAACGCGTACACCATACCTGGACCCCATGGCTTCGTATGAACTGTTAAGAAGTGAATGTATTATGTTTATGTATGTTTATTTTGGAAGAACGAGTCAATCAGGTGGGCTAGTTTACTTACAGGTATTCCGACATCCACGTATATACCTGGCCAGCTGGCAACTGATTGAACATTCTTATTATATAGTCAGATATATGAGAAAACACATCTTACCTGTCGGTCACTTATGGGATTCGAACCCGAAAGTTTTCTTGCCGATACAAGGAATCGAACCCAGTACGCCTGGCATATCAAAACCAGACTCGCGCCAGCCTATCCACTAGACCACATCGGCGCTTCGCTCCGGAGAATTGTCGAACTTAATAATTAATCTAAGAATGCATGTGAGCACATACTTAGGCAGAAACTGTGGTGAATCTGTGCACCCCATGGTGGATAATCATCATATATCATACATACAAAAAAAAATGACGTGAAGCTCTATTCATTAGGCCCCCTCTCTTCCCATCAAGTTTTTCGAAAATCCCGAAGGGGGAAATAAGTACAGTTTTGAAAATTTCATTAAAATTTCGACAAATTATTAGAATATTGAAACAACTTCAAGGGCAAAAAGCAAACCATGGAAGCTGGAATTTTTGTTTCATTTTTATTAGGTACTAGCTGATCCCATACGAACTCCGTTTCGCTTTCAACTTGGAATATGTTATGATCAGTTTGTTTGAAAGTCAATAGCCAAATATTTTCCAGATGCATTGCCGAATTAATTGTTGGGTTATAATTTCAAAAAATTTGACGAACACCTGTTCTGTCGTCTGTTACTTCATTTGAAATCAGGAATTGATTGCCCGTGTCAAAAATAAACTTCGAGTCGATCGTCGCATAACAACGCAATTATTGCCAAAAATTTAAACTCCTTTTGGTGGCCTCTTATACAATCTTTGATATCTGAAGTCGATTGTCCGTTTCTGAAAACTACCGTGTGCAAATTTTCATCCCAATCCGATGTATAATAACGACGATATTTCAAAAATATTGTAAGGTTAATATGGATGACCCCATTGCCGGCCCCTTACGCTAAATTCAATACCTGAAATCGATTGATCGTCCCTCAAAACTCTAGTGTACCATTTTTCATCTAAATGCGATGTATAATAACGACAATATCGCAAAAACAGTGAATAGTTAATATGTGCCAATTTTCAACCCAATCCAATGTTTAAAAACGGCAAGATGACTAAGATATTGAAAACTTAATATAGACCCCTTTAGCCGTCCCCTTATTTTGAATGTGATACCTCAATTTTTTACAAACATCATTTCTTAGGAAGCTTGAATAGATCTGTCCTAATAGTATTATCTTCAAATAATTAAACTGTTTTCTTATCTTTTCCATCCCTTATCTAATGAAAGTATCTGTTGAAGATTATCCCACTTTTCAATATGGATGATGAAAACATCATTTTTATATTATGAAAAAGGTTTTTTTTTGAGTTCTGTTTTTTCATGGGCACAAACATCCCATTAATAGAATTGACCACATTGGTCATCAATGGTAACTCAAAAGTTAGAAATTGGTCAGTGAAATCGAATTGAATAAAACTCAAAACCTCAAATTATATTATCTTATCAATTTTCTAATCCCCCATCAAAATTTCAATTGAAGCGTTAAAATCGCAGCCTTAAACTTATAACTCTAAATGTAAAAAAAAATTCTTTCTCTATGAAAATGGTTGACCCTCAAAGCTCCCAAGCGACGGTAAAGAGCACTTTGAAAGCCACTACTCTTCTAGTCAATATATTCCTAACAGGCTAGTTGTATTTTTCAATCAAAATGTGGGCTCATAATTGTATCCAAATATCTCGTACCGGTAGCATGTGCTTTGAACAGTAGAAGGTACAAAAACACCCGCCAAAATTTTCACTTTCAAATTTTTAATGCTCAGCAAGCTTCGATTTGCTCCAGTACATGTGAGCTCTGGATGGTCGTTTCTTATAGCCTGCCCATGGTGATGGTGAAAATAATCCCGCCAACGAAACAAACGGAAACGAAAGTCGGTTCTAAAAATGGGTGCCATGACTTTTGGTTCGGGGGAATAAAACCGTTGTTGTATGGACGACCGCCTTCAAAAGGGGTCATCCGAAAATCTAAAAACATTTTTCATCATTCCTGGCCCTAATGAGTACCCATGCCAAATTTTAGCTCTCTAGCTCTTAAGGCAGCTGAGCCTATTGAAGACAAACATACAAACGAACAAACAAACGGAAATTACTTTTTATATATATAGACTAGCTGATCCCGTACGAACTTCGTTTCGCTTTATATCATTGGTACGTCAAAATGAGTTTAGAAAATGAATTCGAAACATTCTTTCGACAATTTTAGGGAAAAAATTCAACAGTGTTTAAAGTCGCTACTATTACTATTACTTGAAATTCAAATTAAACAGTTGATTAGCTTTTTATTAAAATTTATGTGAGAGTGTTTTCTTCTCGATCGGTTGCAAAATCTAGACATTATGGTAGAAACATGTACTATTTGTTTATGTGCACGACTCTTTTGCTTGACCTTCACACTTAAATTGGTATGAATTAACTGCTTCCAACAAAATTATTGCACAAAACACTGAACATTTGATGAAACCCTCTTTTTTCTGTCCCATGGCCCGAAATTCGATAATTGAAACCAATTTTACGTTCCTCAAAACTCCCTTGTGCCATTTTTCTTTTCAAATTATATGTAAAATAACGTCAGGAACTTGAAAACAGTGAACAGTGAATATAGACGCCCCTTTCGCCGAGTCAATTGCTCATAGTTTATAACCCTCATCTGAACATTTTCATCTAAATCCGATGCATGATCACGACAATATCGCAAAAACAGTGAGCAACTAACATGGACGGCCTATTTTTGACCACGATTCAAAACTTGACACCTGAAATCAATTATCTTTTCCGTTAAACTCCCATGTGTCAATTTTCATTACATTTCTATGCTCAATCAAGAGAATATCGTAAAAACAGTGAACAGATAATAACCCCTTTTGCCGACCCCTGAGTCAAGATTTGAAACCTGAAAGCAAAAGAGCGTCCCTAAAAACTCCTATGCGGCAATTTTCATCTCAATCCAATGTAGAATAACGTCAATATCGCAAAAACATTAAAGTTGGGTATGGACGACTCCTTCAGCCGACTTCTGATCCGCAATTCGAAATTTGAAATCGATTGCTCGTCCCTCAAAACACTAATGTGCTAATTTTCATCACAATACGATCAATAATAACGCCAATATCGCAAAAATATTAATCAGTAGATATGGACGACCCCTTTGGCCGACCCCTGACCCTAAGTTTGATAACTGTAATCGATTGCTCGTCTCTTAACACTCATGTGCAAATTTTCATCACAATCCGATGTATAATAACGCCAATATCGCAAAAACTTAAATCAGTAGATATGGACGACCCCTTTTGCCGACCTCAAACCCTAAATTTGATAACTGTAATCGATTGCTCGTCTCTCAAAACACTCATGTGCAAATTTTCATCACAATCCGATGTATAATAACGCCAATATCACAAAAACATAAATCAGTGGATATGGACGACCCCTTTGGCCAACCCCTGACCCTAAATTTGATAACTGTAATCGATTGCTCGTCTCTCAAAACACTCATGTTCAAATTTTTATCACATTCCGATGTATAATAACGCCAATATCGCAAAAACATTAATCAGTGGATATGGACGACCCCTTTTGCCGACTTCTATCCCTAAATTTGATAACTGTAATCGATTGCTCGTCTCTTAAAACACTCATGTGCAAATTTTCATCACAATCCGGTGTATAATAATGCCAATATCGCAAAAACATTAATCAGTGGATATGGACGACCCCTTTTGCCGACCTCAAACCCTAAATTTGATAACTGTAATCGATTGCTCGTCTCTCAAAACACTCATGTGCAAATTTTCATCACAATCCGATGTATAATAACGCCAATATCGCAAAAACATAAATCAGTGGATATGGACGACCCCTTTGGCCAACCCCTGACCCTAAATTTGATAACTGTAATCGATTGCTCGTCTCTTAAAACACTCATGTGCAAATTTTCATCACAATCCGGTGTATAATAACGCCAATATCGCAAAAACATAAATCAGTGGATATGGACGACCCCCTTGGCCGACCCCTGACCCTAAATTTGATAACTTTAATCGATTGCTCGTCTCTCAAAACACTCATGTGCAAATTTTCATCACAATCCGACGGAAAATAACGTCAATAATGTGAAAACAATATTTGTCTTGTATGGACGACCCCCTTCAGAAGGGGTCGTCCAAAAATTTAAAAACATTTTTCATCATTTCTGGTCCTAATGAGCATCCATGCCAAATTTCAGATCTCTAGCTCTTAAGACGGCTGAGTCTATAGAGGACAAACAAACAAACAAACAAACAAACAAACAAACAAACAAACATACAGATAATTGCTTTTTATATATATAGATTAGAGTTTATTCAAGTTTTTTTATGTTTATTAACTTGAGTTATCGATTCTGTTCAATAGAACTTGTATGCAATGATGTTGAATACAAGGTTTCGTTCAGTTTATTCCAATTTATCCATTCTTTTTTAATTTTTTTTACTAAAACACCAAAAGAAGGACTTTAAAAATTTTCAGGCCTTTTTTTTAAAAAACTGCGGCACGCCGATAAGATTTTAAATTGATATTGGCCCGTTGGTTCAAAAGGTTGTTCACCCCTGATATAGTGCGTCGTGTTCAATCATAGTCCACAATCCCTACAATTCCCCTTAAATGCCCACCATGCGAAAAAGTAATGATCAAATGACAAATTTTTAACATTCATTTGGGATAAAACATGATTTGCAGAACATAATTCACCAAACCGAAAGTTTTTTTTTCTAAATGTAATTATTTGCTCAATAAATTATTTGTTCTCCCTTTGGATTGTTTTGAATGCTATCCCAAACATCCTTTTGACCACTCGAAAGTGACCATATGCAATTCCAACCTCCAAGTTCATATCCTTCCCCACGAAACGTTTTGGGACTGAACGAACAATTTGCGATAACCACATTCGATGTCGGTCTCTATGATGTAGGGATTAAAAGTTTCCCCTGAACTATATATGTTGGCAAGAAGAAAGCATTTGATTCGCATTCCTGTTGCTGCTGCAAAAACCCACCTCGAGTCAGTCAGTGTGC